>NW_024059108.1:0-7500 GCF_016432855.1 Salvelinus namaycush | reverse complement strand
TGATTAACACTGTATTATTCAGCTTACACTGGGCTGATCCCAGATCTGTATGTGCCAACTCCTCTCGTTGTCTAGTGCATGACAACGATAGTCAGGTGGCCAAAGCTCCAACAGATCTGGGGCTAATCTTTCATTAGTCTTCAATTGAATAACTTGCACTATGTTGTCTAAGGGGAACTGGTGTTTTGTGTGGACTGTGTTAAAGAAAGAGCGAAGACTACAGATGATTTCAGGTTGACCTCATGAGACATACTGCAGCAGTACAACACTGAGAGCTGACAGTTTCAGCCAGCTGTGGTCTAACAGCAGCCATGAGACATACTGCAGCAATACAACACTGAGAGCTGACAGTTTCAGCCAGCTGTGGTCAAACAGCAGCCATGAGACATACTGCAGCAGTACAACACTGAGAGCTGACAGTTTCAGCCAGCTGTGGTCAAACAGCAGCCATGAGACATACTGCAGCAGTACAACACTTTGAGAGCTGACAGTTTCAGCCAGCTGTGGTCTAACAGCAGCCATGAGACATACTGCAGCAGTACAACACTTTGAGAGCTGACAGTTTCAGCCAGCTGTGGTCAAACAGCAGCCATGAGACATACTGCAGCAGTACAACACTTTGAGAGCTGACAGTTTCAGCCAGCTGTGGTCAAACAGCAGCCATGAGACATACTGCAGCAGTACAACACTTTGAGAGCTGACAGTTTCAGCCAGCTGTGGTCAAACAGCAGCCATGAGACATACTGCAGCAGTACAACACTTTGAGAGCTGACAGTTTCAGCCAGCTGTGGTCTAACAGCAGCCATGAGACACTGCAGCAGTACAACACTTTGAGAGCTGACAGTTTCAGCCAGCTGTGGTCTAACAGCAGCCATGAGACATACTGCAGCAGTACAACACTTTGAGAGCTGACAGTTTCAGCCAGCTGTGGTCTAACAGCAGCCATGAGACATACTGCAGCAGTACAACACTTTGAGAGCTGACAGTTTCAGCCAGCTGTGGTCTAACAGCAGCCATGAGACATACTGCAGCAGTACAACACTTTGAGAGCTGACAGTTTCAGCCAGCTGTGGTCAAACAGCAGCCATGAGACATACTGCAGCAGTACAACACTTTGAGAGCTGACAGTTTCAGCCAGCTGTGGTCTAACAGCAGCCATGAGACATACTGCAGCAGTACAACACTTTGAGAGCTGACAGTTTCAGCCAGCTGTGGTCAAACAGCAGCCATGAGACATACTGCAGCAATACAACACTTTGAGAGCTGACAGTTTCAGCCAGCTGTGGTCTAACAGCAGCCCTGTGAGACACCAGTGTTATGCCTGGGCCAATGAGTTATCAGGACCCATGGTGTTGATGATGGCAGGGCCTGGTGTCTCTCTGTTTTAACATTACTGTATAACACAACCACATCATTAGAGAGGCTGACAGACAGGGGGAGGGAAGAGTGGGAAGAAGTGTGACAGGATGTGCAGTCATCCAGAGAGAGAGAGAGAGAGCCTTGCTATTGAGAAAGGCCGCCGTAGGCAGACCTGGCTCTCAAGAGAAGACAGGCTATGTTGCCACTGCCCACAAAATGAGGTGGAAACTGAGCTGCACTTCCTAACCTCCTGCCAAATGTATGACCATATTAGAGACCCATATATCCCTCAGATTACACAGATACACAAAGAATTTGAAAAGAACTCCCATATCTATTGGGTGAAATACCCTACGAGAGAGAGAGAGATTTAGGCTACTTCTGTTCATTAGTCATTTCAATGAAATATACTCCAATTGATTGGTGAATAATGTGAAGTGTCAGGGCAGTGTAGAGACTAGAGACAGTGATGTAAGATCTAAAGGCACCTCATCATTATTTATCTTTGCTGAAAGGAAATCCACTCTGTCTGTCTGCTGTTTGGTGCGTTTATTTAAACCCCTCCTTGATGTCCTAGTTTCATAGCGGCAGACTCCATTAGCCATTCTAGAACAGATTCCAGGAGTGGGCTATTGATTGAAAATCACACTCCCACACAGTGGTTCCAACACACAACATTAATGTCAGAACATAGACTCGTGTGCCGAGCCAGACACTGAGGAAAGTCATCCTATTGGAATCAATGCCTCAGTTACTGTCCCTGTCCCAGCTTGACCTGATGTGGTGTGTAAATGCTAGGCCAATACTGGACAACACACACACACACACACACACCCACACACACACACACACACACACACACACACACACACACACACACACACACACACACACACACACACACACACACACTGGAGACCAATAGTACGTGCTTTCTTAATGACCTCTGATTGGGTTAACTGCTGTGCTCTGTTAACCACTCCACCTCTGTACAACATGACAGTATCAGTCCTGGCAGCAGGCTCCTCTCTCACCTTGCAGCCGCTCCTGTCATCCATCCCAATGTGTTTGGGGAGTCGGGACACAGATGATCTTCAACACACACAACAACATGCATTATGTTATTACTGAGAGATTGTTCTCCGTCTGATTAAAGTTGTCAACATTGGTTAGTTCCGTGGTGGGCTGTGCTGTGACTCTCTCTTCCACCCCCCCTCTCTTTCTCTCTCTCGCTCCCTCTATCTCTGTGTCTCTGGCAGTATATAGGCCATGTGATACATGTCCACGCTGGCTGGCCTTGATGCAGTTACTGTAAGGGGATTTTCAGAACAACACTTGAATGTAGCTTTTTCAGGCTGTCGCATAATTGAGGCCATTATGGTCATCTAAACTAAACAATGCCTTCCTCTTCCCTCAGCGACTCGGTCCAGCTGTAGTTGTCATGGTTTCCGTGTGTCAGAAAGTCAAGTACTGTTCTATTTGAGAGTAATACTTCAGTAGATAAACGGATCCATCACAGATAAGCATGCTGATAAGTAGCACTGCAGAAACGAGGAGTATTTTCTAGGCTAAACTGTTTCTCCATCTTACTACAGCGTGATTGGAACTGACTAGACAAGCTGATGACAATTACTCTCATGGTGGTGAATTTGGTACAAAATGTGCTGGTCGGGTTTCTGCATGCCTGGAGGGCTCATCTGTGAAATGTCAGCGTGTGTGTGTTTTGTTCTAGAGGGAACCACTGAAAGGAAAGATCACTCTGCACTCAGTACAGAGACTGTATGGTGTAGTAATCTCACCATGGCAGAACACAACACACACACACTGACTGTATGGTGTAGTAATCTCACCATGGCAGAACACAACACACACACACTGACTGTATGGTGTAGTAATCTCACCATGGCAGAACACAACACACACACACTGACTGTATGGTGTAGTAATCTCACCATGGCAGAACACAACACACACTGACTATATGGTGTAGTAATCTCACCATGGCAGAACACAACACACACTGACTGTATGGTGTAGTAATCTCACCATGGCAGAACACAACACACACACACACACACACTGACTGTATGGTGTAGTAATCTCACCATGGCAGAACACAACACACACACACACACACACTGACTGTATGGTGTAGTAATCTCACCATGGCAGAACAGCAGATGGGTCTGTCAGCACTGTGGGCTGGGCTGGCATTCACACTAGTGATTTGTCCGCCCCTAAAGAAGCAACGTACAGGACCTGGCAGCTCATGCATACAGTGCTACTGGAATAATTGCATAATGCATGTTTTTGTGAAGCATTTTGACGGAGGAGGAGGACATGGGGTAGCTGCTTCTTCAGAGAGTAGGTTTGGCTACACCCACAGATTGCATTCAATGCTGTATGTTGTTTTAAGTATTAAGCTGGGTGGTTAGTGGTCACTGCTTCGGCCTTTTCACTTGTTATGTTGGCGTAGTTCTGTTTCCCCATAAGTGACGTCATTGCTCAACATTGAGAGAGATTGCTGTATCCAAGTTTCCAGCTTTTTCAACCGTTATTGTTGACACTTTACATTAAGGTATACTTTATAAATGGCTTAGAAACTGCTAATTACGAGATCGTTTGTAAATATAACACATTGGTTTTGCTCGCTAAACGCTTCCCTGTCTCACTAATGGTACGGTGTGCTCCTACAGGAAGCCTCGTCCTGTCTCCCAGCTGGTTGCTCAGCGGGTAGCGCCGCAGTTTGCCTCGCCCACGCTGCTGCCCAAGAAGGACAAGAAGGACAGAACGGACCAGGAGAAGAATGACAAAGAGCCCACAGTGAAGAAGAACAGCCACAAGAAGATGAGGTAAACATGCACAGATAAACAACTGTTTATCATGAACCTGTTGCATTTAACCTGTAGTAGTAGTAGTATGGTGTGATTAGTAGTAGTAGTAGTAGTAGTAGTATGGTGTGATTAGTAGTAGTAGTAGTAGTAGTAGTATGGTGTGATTAGTAGTAGTAGTAGTAGTAGTAGTAGTAGTATGGTGTGATTAGTAGTAGTAGTAGTAGTAGTAGTAGTAGTATGGTGTGATTAGTAGTAGTAGTAGTAGTAGTAGTATGGTGTGATTAGTAGTAGTAGTATGGTGTGATTAGTAGTAGTAGTAGTAGTATGGTGTGATTAGTAGTAGTAGTAGTATGGTGTGATTAGTAGTAGTAGTAGTAGTAGTAGTAGTAGTATGGTGTGATTAGTAGTAGTAGTAGTAGTAGTAGTAGTAGTATGGTGTGATTAGTAGTAGTAGTAGTAGTAGTAGTATGGTGTGATTAGTAGTAGTAGTATGGTGTGATTAGTAGTAGTAGTAGTAGTATGGTGTGATTAGTAGTAGTGGTAGTATGATGGTGTGATTAGTAGTAGTAGTAGTATGATAGTGTGATTAGTAGTAGTGGTAGTATGATGGTGTGATTAGTAGTAGTAGTAGTATGATAGTGTGATTAGTAGTAGTGGTAGTATGATAGTGTGATTAGTAGTAGTAGTAGTATGATAGTGGGATTAGTAGTAGTAGTAGTAGTAGTATGATAGTGGGATTAGTAGTCGTAGTGGTAGTATGATAGTGGGATTAGTAGTCGTAGTATGATAGTGGGATTAGTAGTAGTGGTAGTAGTATGATAGTGTGATTAGTAGTAGTAGTAGTATGATAGTGGGATTAGTAGTAGTAGTAGTATGGTGTGATTAGTAGTAGTAGTAGTATGATAGTGGGATTAGTAATAGTAGTGGTAGTATGATAGTGTGATTAGTACTAGTAGTAGTAGTATGATAGTGTGATTAGTAGTAGTAGTAGTATGATAGTGGGATTAGTAATAGTAGTGGTAGTATGATAGTGTGATTAGTAGTAGTAGTGGTAGTATGATAGTGTGATTAGTAGTAGTAGTATGATAGTGGGATTAGTAGTAGTAGTGGTAGTATGATAGTGGGATTAGTAGTAGTGGTAGTATGATGGTGTGATTAGTAGTAGTAGTATGATAGTGTGATTAGTAGTGGTAGTAGTGGTAGTATGATAGTGTGATTAGTACTAGTAGTAGTAGTATGATAGTGGGATTAGTAGTAGTAGTGGTAGTATGATAGTGTGATTAGTAGTAGTATGGTGTGAACATTAGTAGTAGTATGATAGTGTGATTAGTAGTAGTAGTAGTATGGTGTGATTAGTAGTAGTAGTGGTAGTATGATAGTGTGATTAGTAGTAGTAGTGGTAGTATGATAGTGGGATTAGTAGTAGTAGTGGTAGTATGATAGTGTGATTAGTAGTATGATAGTGTGATTAGTAGTGGTAGTAGTATGGTGTGATTAGTAGTAGTAGTGGTAGTATGATAGTGTGATTAGTACTAGTAGTAGTAGTATGATAGTGGGATTAGTAGTAGTAGTATGATAGTGGGATTAGTAGTAGTAGTAGTATGGTGTGATTAGTAGTAGTAGTAGTATGGTGTGATTAGTAGTAGTAGTATGGTGTGAAAATTAGTAGTAGTATGATAGTGTGATTAGTATTATTAGTAGTAGTAGTAGTAGTATGATTAGTAGTAGTATGGTGTGATTTAATAGTAGTAGTATGATAGTGTGATTAGTAGTAGTGGTAGTAGTATGAAAGTGTTTAGTAGTGTCAGCATGATAGTGTTTAGTAGTAGGAGTATGATAGTGTGATTAGTAGTACTAGTGGTAGTATGTGTTTAAGTAGTAGTATGTGTAGTATGTGTTTAGTAGTAGTATCAGCATGATAGTGTTTAGTAGTAGGAGTATGATTAGTACTAGTATCAGCATGTTAGTGTTTAGGAGTCTGATAGTATGATTAGTAGTAGTCTGATAGTGTTTAGTAGTAGTAGTATGATAGTGTGATTAGTACTAGTATCAGTATGATAGTGTGATTAGTAGTAGTCTGATAGTGTGATTAGTAGTAGTATGATTAGTAGTAGTATTATAGTGTTTAGTGATAGGAGTATGATATTGTGATTAGTAGTAGTATCAGCATGATAGTGTTTAGTAGTAGTAGTAGGAGTATGATAGTGTGATTAGTAGTAGTGTGATTAGTAGTAGTAGTATGATAGTGTGATTAGTAGTAGTAGTATGATAGTGTGATTAGTAGTAGTATGATAGTGTGATTAGTAGTAGTAGTATGATAGTGTTTAGTGGTAGGAGTATGATATTGTGATCATTACTAATATCAGCATGATAGTGTGATTAGTAGTAGTAGTATGATAGTGTGATCATTACTAATATCAGCATGATAGTGTTTAGTAGTAGTATGATAGTGTGATTAGTAGTAGTATGATAGTGTTTAGTTAGTAGGAGTATCGGCATGAAAGTTTTTAGTAGTAGAAGTAGTAGTAGTATGATTAGTAGTAGTATTGTCGTGTTTAGTAGTATGGATATGATAGTGTGATTATTACTAGTATCAGCATGATAGTATTTAGTAGTAGTAGTAGTAGTAGTATGATTAGTAGTAGTATTGTCGTGTTTAGTAGTATGGATATGATAGTGTGATTAGTAGTAGTATCAGCATGATAGTGTTTAGTAGTGGTAGTATGATAGTGTGATTAGTAGTAGTATCGGCCTGAACGTGTTTAGTAGTAGTAGTAGTAGTAGTATGATTAGTAGTAGTATTATAGTGTTTAGTAGTAGTAGTATGATAGTGTGATTAGTAGTAGTATCGGCATGAACGTGTTTAGTAGTAGTGGTAGGAGTATGATAGTGTAATTAGTAGTAGTATGATAGTGTTTAGTAGTAGTATCAACATGATAGTGTTTAGTAGTAGTATGATAGTGATTAGTAGTAGTATGATAGTGTTTTAGTAGTAGTATCAGCATGATAGTGTGATTAGTAGTAGTAGTATGATAGTGTTTAGTAGTAGTATGATAGTGTTTAGTAGTAGTAGTATGATAGTGATTAGTAGTAGGTATCAGCATGATAGTGTGATTAGTAGTAGTAGTATGATAGTGTGATTAGTATCAGCCATGAAGTGTTTAGTAGTACGTATGATAGTAGTAGGTAGTAGTATCCAGCATGAGAGTATTTAGTAGTAGTAGTAAGTAGTAGTATGATTAGTAGTAGTATTGTCGTGTTAGTAGTATGGATATGATAGTGTGGATTAGTAGTAGTATCAGCATGA
>NW_024059107.1:0-41089 GCF_016432855.1 Salvelinus namaycush | reverse complement strand
ACAGTATAATAATCATGGTAGCACTAGCATCATAACAGTATAATAATCATGGTAGCACTAGCATCATAACAGTATAATAATCATGGTAGCACTGCATCTAAAAGTCTAATAATTCAGGGTACACAGCATCATAACGTATAATTCATGTAGCCTAGCATCAGAACAGTAAAATAACATGTACCCGAGCATCATAACAGTATAATACTCTGGTACACTACATCATAACGTAAATATCCATGGTAGCATAGAGCATACAGTATAATAATCATGGTACACTAGTACATACATATAAGCATGGTAATAGTACATACAGTATACTTAGCATTGGTAGACATAGTAACATAACAGTGAAATGGCCATTTATGACATACCTGTTCAACTGTTAAAACCTTGGACATTGATATCAGGTATACATTGTAGAGGTCGACCGATTATGATTTTTTTAACGCCGATACCGATTATTGGAGGACCAAAAAAAGCCGATGCCGATTAATCGGCCAATTTTTTTTCATTTAATTTATTTATTTGTAATAATGACAATTACAACAATACTGAATGAACACTTTTATTTTAACTTAATACATCAATAAATCAATTTAGCCTCAAATAAATAATGAAACATGTTCAATTTGGTTTTAAATAATGCAAAAACAAAGTATAGGAGAAGAAAGTAAAAGTGCAATATGTTCCATGTAAAAAAGCTAACGTTTAAGTTCCTTGCTCAGAACATATGAAAGCTGGTGATTCCTTTTAACATGAGTCTTCAATATTCCCATGTAAGACGTTTTAGGTTGTAGTTATTATAGGAATTATTGGACTATTTCTCTCTATACCATTTATATTTCATATACCTTTGACTTTTGTATGTTCTTATAGGCACTTTAGTATTGCCAGTGTAACAGTATAGCTTCCGTCCCTCTCCTCGCCCCTACCTGGGCTCGAACCAGGAACACATCGACAACAGCCACCCTCAAAGCATCGTTACCCATCGCTCCACAAAAGCCGCGGCCCTTGCAGAGCAAGGGGAACAACTACTTCAAGGTCTCAGAGCGAGTGACGTCAACGATTGAAACGCTATTAGCGCGCACCCCGCTAACTAGCTAGCCATTTCACATCGGTTACACCAGCCTAATCTCGGGAGTTGATAAGCTTGAAGTCATAAACAGCAATGCTTGAAGCATAGCGAAGAGCTGCTGGCAAACGCACGAAAGTGCTGTTTGAATGAATGCTTACGAGCCAACTGCTGCCTATCACCGCTCAGTCAGACGGCTCTATCCAATATCAAATCAGACTTAATTATAACATAATCACACAAATACGAGCCTTAGGTCATTAAAATTGTCAAATCCGGAAACTATCATTTCGAAAACAAAACGTTTATTCTTTCAGTGAAATACAGAACCGTTCCGTATTTTATCTATAATTATGTACAATTCTGGCAAATTAATTACGGTCTTTGTTAGGATGAAATGGTCTTCACACAGTTCGCAACGAGCCAGGCGGCCCAAACTGCTGCATATACCCTGACTGCTTACACGAAACGCAAGAGAAGTGACACAATTTCCCTAGTTAAAAGACATTCATGTTAGCAGGCAATATTAACTAAATATGCAGGTTTAAAATTATATACGTGTGTATTGATTTTAAAGAAAGGCATTGATGTTTATGGTTAGGTACACATTGGTGCAACGACAGTGCTTTTTTCGCAAATGCGCTTGTTAAATCATCACCCGTTTGGCGAAGTAGGCTGTGATTCGATGAGAAATTAACAGGCACCGCATCGATTATATGCAATGCAGGACAATCTAGATAAACTAGTAATATCATCAACCATGTGTAGTTAACTAGTGATTATGTTAAGATTGATTGTTTTTTATAAGATAAGTTTAATGCTAGCTAGCAACTTACCTTGGCTTCTTGCTGCACTCACGTAACAAGTAGTCAGCCTGCCGCGCAGGCTCCTCGTGGAGTGCAATGTAATCGGCCACAATCGTGTCGAAAAACGCAGATTATCGATTGCTATGAAAACTTGAAATCAGCCCTAATTAATCCTCCATTCCGATTAATTGGTCGATCCTCTAATACATTGACTGACTCTCTTACACACACTCACACCCACCACTTATGCTGCTGATTTAGCAGTGTGATGTGTTCCCCTAGATTATGCACCAAATTGCACACAAGGACCAATTCAAATAGGCCAGGTCAAGAGGGGATGTTAATCATTTGATGATAATAATAATAATAATTCAGTGTTTTTTATTTAATTACAGCTGTATAGCTATTGTTATTTTGTTGTGTCCAAACACTTTTTCATATCTATATTGTAGATAGACTTGATTGTAAAAGTTTTGTATATTTTGGTTTGGTCCATCGTGGGGGATCTGTGTTACTGTACCCTTCTATTGTTCTCTCTTGCCTGTCCTTCAGCTAGCGAGGTGCCTGAGAGCTGTGACTGTGCCAAGGACTAACATATTGTGCGTTGTCTCTTCGTGTGCAGGGCAAATAAAAATCCAACAAGCAGACCTCCAGTTGTGGCAGTGTCCTCATTAAATGACACAACGCAGAACAAACCACGCTACACTGACATACTGTTTATTATGATTATTTATCCGGCTACCAGTCACTTTCTCCTAATCCATGCCTACATGTAAATATCTACCTCAGTATCCCTGCACATTGTAAATGTAATACTGGCACTGACCCTGTATATAGCTTCCTCTTTAATTTAGAATATTAGTTATATCTTTTGATATTCAATACTGCACTGTTGGGTAGGACTAGCAAATCAAGTGTTTCACTGTACTGGTGCATGTGTCACAAGCCGGCTCATAGCCTGTGACAAAAATGAGGGGACACGAACAACAGGTATAGGCCAATTAAAAGTGTTCTTTATTACAAACAAAACTATTAACTTAAAACTAAGAAAAAGGAATGAGGTGTGGAAGTATTATAATGTAAGGTGTATGTAAAGTGCATGGATGCATGAATAAGTGTGTGTGAACATGACTGAGTGAAAACTATGCAAAACTACAAAGGAACAAACAAATCATGAGCATACCTGGAGGAGCAGAGAGAGAGAGAGCGAGAGGTGATTAGTAAGCAGTTTTATACCCTGAGCCCAGGTGGCTCCAATCACTAACGACCCTCCTCTGCCTGCAGGAGGAACCGCCCCCTGCACTGCAGAGGAGGAGCCGTGACACATGTGACAAATAAAACTTGACCTCGAACATTTGTCTGTTTACAAGAACAAATGGAAACAATGGAGGAAAACCTTACATTTTAGCTCAGTGTTTCCCAACCCTGGTCCTATAGTCCACCCAACAGTACACATTTTATAGTTGTAACCCTGGACAAACACACCCCATTCAGCTCATTGAGGGCTTGGTGATTAGTTGACAAGTTGAATCAGGTGTGCTTGTCCAGGGCTACAATGAACATGTTCACTGTTGGGGGGACTGGAGGACCAGGGTTGGGAAACACTGTTTTAGGTATAGCCTAATAGGGTAAGGTAGTTGTACTTATGAGACATGTTCTTCAATAATCAATTATTAAATATCATTCATTTAAATGTCCATTGGACTGTAGGTCTGGGCCTATTGCACATATCTTGGTATCCTATTTAGAGTTCACATTCTTCTAAATCAAGGAGTAGGCTATATATTTTTAATATGTTATGTACCCTTAGTGAGTGAAAACAAATACTATCCTAAGCATGTCATGGGAATAGCAATAAAATAAAAATATGAACAATCGTATTTGAAACCATCAGAAATAGCCTAGTCCTAGCAGTTACTTCATACCTCGATCCAAAACAATCACATTTCCAGGAAACTATATGGATAAACTTCAGGCAAGCACGATTGACTGAAAAATCTAGTTGTACTCATCAACACTTATATCTAGCCAAACTATACTGGTGCAGGTTGTAAGTCAAAGTAACTTCGAGAAATCACGTTGACAGACACAATAGACTATACTAAAGATTTTTTTTAAAGGGTACATTGACTTATAAATGTAGTAATATTTAGCTCCAGTAATTTAGTAAGATATCCATGACAGGTGATTGTAGCCTAGTGTAAGAGATTAGCTATAACTCCCATAGGGCGGTGCACAATTGGCCCAGGTTAGGGTTTGGCCAGGGGTAGGCCGTCGTTGTAAATAAGAATTTGTTCATAACTGACTTGCCTAGTTAAATAAAGGTTAAATAAAAAAATAAAACAAGATGAAGTAATTGTCTTTAAAACACTGCTTGCCTTAGAAGTCTAGAGTAGCCTGTTTTGTGTACGCTCCACATTTGTTTTGCCTCCTAGAAAATATAAATAATGCCAAATCTGTTTCTCTATTTGGAACAGAAGATATAACGTTAGGCTATACAATCAACCCTTCCCAGGCCGCAGAGACTGACACTCAGTTTGGGCAATAATTTCAGAACTCAACCTACATTACCACATTCAAGTCTATAAGAAATTGCGTTGTTGGATTGTTGTTATTTTACTTCAAAAACAGCATTTGAGTTAAGGCAATGAACGAACCGCTTTAAGCCTAAGCAAACAACAGAAAGGTTCTCACCTGAGGATACTGTAGGCAGGCTGAGAAACACCCATAACACAAGGATTTGGCCTAACATGTTGATTAACGGTAGCCGATTTCTGTCAATTTCGATCAATTTGAAATAACAGAAAACGGATAATGAGTGGTGAAATCATTATCCATCATCCTGGTTAATGTAGGAAAGTCATTGGCCCGAAGGTACACGAACCGTGGTACAGTACCAATTGGTACTCTAGGCAGGCTCTTCTGCACTAAAACCAGGAAGAAGAGTAGACCAGTTTCTCGTGTTTTCTAAATGATATTTGAGCGCATACAAATTTAGCGAATGATTAATACGGGATAAGACGGTCACGTGTAACTAAGCAGAAATCAGAAGGCAAGTCTTTGCCATGCCTATACACATTAGCTTCATCGCCGCCTACAAGCATAAAATCAAATCCTAATGGATTTATTTTTCAACTCCTTTACTAGAAACGAAACACATTTTCCAACTGCTTACTTGAAATGAAACTCTTTTTTCAAGTAATTAATAAAAATAAAACATGTTTTGAATTGTTTTAATTGAAAGTAATTAATGGCTTGACTTACTTTTTATATTACCCTAATAAAGTTTAGAAATGTTTGGTATGGTATGGTGTGGCTATTATTAAGCTTTAGCTACTGCAGGCCTATGATATGAAGGCAGTGCGCCCCGGCACTCCAACTGACTCCAACAGTTGAACTTGAGGTGAGGAAGACTGTTTCAGATCTACCAGACGTAGTCCTATAATCTAACAATATAATGCTCATCTTTATATGAAATATTCAGCTAGAAAATTTACAAATTACCCTCCTTTTCTGCACGTCTATATCTGTGTATAGCAGACGCAGTAACCATCTAACATAAAGAGATGCATGTCGGTGTCGTAGCATGTCGGTGTCGTAGCATGCCACCGACATATCTCTATCTTTCTGGGGTTAGGCCTAAACGTCTATATATATCTTCCTTTATATATATTTAGATATATTGAACCAAAATATAAATGCAACATGTAAATTGTTGGTTCCATGTTTCATGAGCTGAAATAAAAGATCCCAGAAATTTCCATAAGCACAAAAAGCGTATTTCTCTCAAATTGTGTGCACAAATGTGTTTACATCCTGGTGAGTGAGCATTTCTCCTTTGCCAAGATAATCCATCCCACCTGACAGGTGTGGCATATCAAGAAGCTGATTAAACAGCATGATCATTACACTGGTGCACCTTATGCTGTGGACAATAAAAGGCCACTCTAAAATGTGCAGTTTTGTCACACGACACAATGCCACACAGATGTCTCAAGTTTTGAGGGCGTGTGCAATTGACATGCTGACTGCAGAAATGTCCACCAGAGCTGTTGCCAGAGAATTGAATGTTAATTTCTCTACCATAAGCCGCCTCCAACATTGTTTAAGAGAATTCGTCAGTACGTCCACCCGGAAAGCTGATGAAACTGAGGAGTATTTCTGTCTGTAATGAAGTCCTTTTGTGCTGAAAAAACTAATTCTGATTGGCTGGGCCTGGCTCCCCAGTGGGTGGACTGGGCTCCCAAGTGGGTGGGCCTATGCCCTCCTAGGCCCATTCATGTGAAATCCATAGATTAGGGCCTAATGAATTTATTGAAAATTGACTGATTTCCCTATATGATGTAACTCAGAAGAATTGTTGAAATTGTTGTATGTTGCGTTTCTATTTTTGCTCAGAATACAGTACCAGTCAAAAGTTTGGACACACTGAAACATTCAAGGGTTTTTCTTTATTTAAAAAAAAATCTACATTGTAGAATAATAATGAAGACATCAAAACTATGAAAAAACACATATGGAATCATGTAGTAACCAAAAAAGCATTAAACAAATCAAAATACATTTTATATTTTAGATTATTCAAAGTAGCGACCCTTTGCCTTGATAACAGCTTTGCACACTCTTATCATTCTCTCAAGCAGCTTCATGAGGAATGCTTTTCCAACAGTCTTGAAAGAGTTCCCACATATGCTGAGCTGCTTTTCCTTCACTCTGTGATCGAGTGATTGTGGAGGCCAGGTCATCTGATGCAGCACTCCATCACTCTCCTTGGTCAAATAGCCCTTACACAGCCTGGAGTTGTGTTTTGGGTCATTGTCCTGTTGAAAAAGAAATGATAGTCCCACTAAGCACAAACCAGATGGGTTGGAGTATCGCTGCAGAATGCTGTGGTAGCCATGCTGGTTAAGCGTACCTTGAATTCTAAATAAATCACAATGTCACCAGCCAAGCACCCCCACACCATCACACCTCCTCCTCCATATTTCACGGTGGGAACCACACATGCGGAGATCATCCGTTCACCTACTCTACGTCTCATAAATACACGGCGGTTAGAACAAAAAATCTCAAATTTGGAATCATCAGACCAAAGGACAGATTTCCACCAGTCTAATTTCCATTGCTCGTGTTTCTTGGCCCAAGCAAGTCTCTTATTATTATTGGTGTCCTTTAGTAGTGGATTCTTTGCAGCAATTCGACCATGAAGGCCTGATTCACGCAGTCTCCTCTGAACAGTTGATGTTGAGATGTGTCTGTTACTTGAACTCTGTGAAGTATTTATTTGGGCTGCAATTTCTGAGGCTGGTAACTCTAATGAACTTATTCTCTGCAGCAGAGTTAACTCTGGGTTTTCCTTTCCTGTGGCGGTCCTCATGAGAGACAGTTTCATCATAGCGATTGATGCGACTACACTTGAAGAAACTTTCAAAGTTCTTGAAATTTTCCGGACTGACCTTCATGTCTTAAAGTAATGTTGGACTGTCTTATTTGAGCTGTTCTTGCCATAATATGGACTTGGTCTTTTACCAAATAGGGCTATCTTCTGTATACCACCCATACCTTGTCACAACACAACTGATTGTCTCAAACACATTAAGAAAAAAAAACACTTTCAACAAAGCACACCTGTTAATTGAAATACATTCCAGGTGCCTACCTCATGAAGCTGGTTGAGAGAATACCAAAAGTGCGCAAAGCTGTCATCAAGGTAAAGGGTGGCTACTTTGAAGAATCTCAAATATATTTTGGTTACTGCATGATTCCATATGTGTTATTTCATAGTTTTGATGTCTTCACTATTATTCTACAAGGTAGAAAATAGTAAACATAAGAAAAAAACCTGGAATGAGTAGGTGTGTCCAAACTTCTGACTGGTATATGTAAAGGTGATTTTTCAAACCTGTTTTTACTGTCATTATGGGTTATTGTGTGTAGATTTATGAGGAAAAATAACAATTTAGTCCATTTTAGAATAAGGCTGTACAGTATGTGGAAAAAGTCAAGGGGTCTGAATACTTTCCAAATACACTGTACATGTACTCTCTCATGTCACAAAAAAGGTTGGACTCTTCTGATATTCCAAATTGGTGCCATACTACTGAAACTCAATTAATTTAACATATTGAGAACTTTATTTTGAGTCTTTTACTCAGTCACATTGAGTTTACTTTAACATGCCAACAGGAACAGATGTAGTTGTTATGAGATACATTTGACCCATGGCCTTTGACTGCTTGTTTCAAATGTATTATTTTGGTCCTTTGAAATAAAGGATTTTTGCAATCACATTGATACTTTAATATTATTTGACAAATGTGTTCAAGCCTGTTTTGTCTTTAATAAAGGTTTTTGGCATACAGATATAGGATCTTCATTTGACCAGTTACTCACAGCAGGAAAATATTCCTGCAGCAACAGGAAATGTTAATTATTGTGGATTATAATTAATGCAGATTTTTGTAGGGGTTGATACATTTTTTTTAGGCCAAATCAAGTCTGACATTTTAAAGTTTGAATACAAGTTTGCATGGTAGGCGTCTTTGGGTCCATGAAAAGCGCTATATAAATCCCATGTATTATTATAATATTCAGTGAGTCATCTGAAAGATAACTACTGTGTCCAATGGAGACAAATATGAAAAGCATGAATCACATGAAATAGGTAGACTAAAATAGCTCTTTATGATGGTTTGGACTTTGGCCCTTGCTCTACTGCAGCAGTACTTTAGAAGTATTCAGACAGGCTTTTAAAGGCATGGCCTGTTCAGTGTCCTCTTCCCTCCATACTCATACTGCTATTTGGGATTTCAGAGTTGGCCAGGGCTGCTTTTTTCCCATCATATCCCTGCCTAAAACCAGACATGGTAAGGCTGAGTAAACCCCTTCTTATTTGAGAAGGACGGCTCTAGTCCTCTTTAATTATTTTGGTAAAATAAGAGTTTTTACTAGATGTCACCGACAGAGGGAAAACTGACTACAGTATTTGAGCATGCTGCTTTCTGTTGTGTGTTTGTTGCATCTTTCTGTGCCCAGTAGCCTCTACAGCCCTTGGCTTGGTCGGGGCTTTTCAAAAGACAAAAGATACATTTGGGTTCGCTGACGAGACTTCTTTTGTCGTTGTCGTTTCAGCTTTAATAGTGACCCAGACTGAGGAGCCTCGTCTCGGCCCACAGTACTCACCATGATGCGTTGTGATCAGCGGGCCGCCAGAGGGGGTCAAAGGCCATGTGGGTGGAGTGGGAAGGACTTTTAGTTTAGAGTTTGTTAGTCACATGCACAGGGTCACAGATGTAATTGCAGGGTACAGTGAAATTCTTACGCTCCGAGCTCCACCTGTGCAGGTCAAGAGAAGTGAATGGGACAATAATACAATAATAAATACACATTTACAACTGTAACAATGATAAATGTTCACTGGGGGGTGGGAGCAGGGTAAATGTCCGCTGAGGGGGAGGGGAGTAAAATGTCCATATGGGGAGCAGCGGGGGGATAGATAGTTTGGAGAGCCGGAGGGAGACGGGGGGAACAGATTGCTGACTAGTGGTGGCTATTCAGCAGCCTGATGGTCTGGGGGAAGAAGCTATTGGTCTGACAGTTTTTGCCATGATGCTCCTATACTGCCCCCGTCTGAGTGATGGAGGCGGGGAGAACAGGCCATGGATCAGGTTGCTGGGGTTCCTGATGATCTTATTGCCTTCCTGCGACAAGAAGGGGGCGGAAGAGCAGTCACAATATTGTGATGGTCCATACACCATGGTTACGCTTCTGGCTATCTCCATAATACTCCTACCCCCAGGTTAGTGGCTAAACAACATTCCATAATACTCCTACCCCCAGGTTAGTGGCTAAGCAACACTCCATAATACTCCTTCCCCCAGGTGAGTAGCTAAGCAACATTCCATAATACTCCTTCCCCCAGGTGAGTAGCTAAGCAACATTCCATAATACTCCTTCCCCCAGGTTAGTGACTAAACAACATTCCATAATACTCCTACCCCCAGGTTAGTGACTAAGCAACATTCCATAATACTCCTACCCCCAGGTTAGTGGCTAAACAACATTCCATAATACTCCTTCCCCCAGGTTAGTGACTAAACAACATTCCATAATACTCCTTCCCCCAGGTTAGTGGCTAAGCAACACTCCATAATACGATTTTTCCCCAGATTAGTGGCTCAGCAACACTCCATAATACTATTTTCCCCCAAGTTAGTGGCTAAGCAGAGACCATATGGGGCTCATGACCTAGCCTTTCATCAATCTTAAGGAACAGATTTTATATACAAAATATACGAGTACAGTACAATATACAGCTATGAGCGGAAGCCCTCCATGTAAAACACACACTCATTTTCTCTCACTCTCTTGCTCCCTCTGTGTCTCTGTCTTTCTCATAAGCTTAAACCAATCAACAAACAACACACTTAGGGAACTCTTCCAATATAACTTTTAATAGTATTGGATGGTGTTCCTCGAAGCAAACTGCTGACATCACCACTGGGCTATTGCAACTGCATGGTGCATAGCCTACAGATAATGCAAGGGGAAGTGACTGTCCCACACTAAGAGCAGAGGACTGCCGTGTCAGCTATGCATAACTACTTTAGTGCATTCCATGCATCCTGTGGCTATCTGTCTGACATACAGTATGGCCAAGGGAAACGTCCTCTTTTTGTCTCATGTTTCATTAGAAAGGGCATGTTTCAGGTATTTGTAGGCATACAGTGCATTCGGAAAGTATTCAGACCCCTTGACTTTTTCCACATTTTGTTACGTTACAGCCTTATTCTAAAATAGATTCAATTGTTTTATTCCCATCATCAATCTACACACTGACACAATACCCCATAAGGACAAAGCAAAAACAGGTTTTTAGACATTTTAGCAAATGTATATATATAAAAATATATATATCACTTTTTTCTTTTCTTTAATCTTTATTTAACCAGGCAAGTTGAGAACAAGTTCTCATTTACAATTGCGACCTGGCCAAGATAAAGCAAAGCAGTTCGACACGTACAACGACACAGAGTTACACATGGAGTAAAACAAACATACATAACATTTACATAACTATTCAGACCCTTTACTTAGTTCTTTCCTTTGGCAGCGATTACAGCTTTGAGTCTTCCTGGGTATGACGCTACAAGCTTGGCATACCTGTATTTGGGGAGTTTCTCCCATTCTGCTCTGCAGATCCTCTCAAGCTCTGTCAGGTTGGATGGGGAGCGTAGCTGCACAGCTATTTTCAGGTCTCTCCAGAGATGTTCGATCAGGTTCATGTCCGGGCTCTGGCTGGGCCACTCAAGAACATTCAGAGACTTCTGTGTTGTCTTGGCTGTGTGCTTTGGGTTGTAGTCCTGTTGGAAGGTAAACATTCGCCCCAGTCTGAGGTCCTCTGAGCGCTCTGGAGCAGGTTTTCATCAAGGATCTCTCGGTACTTTCGATTCTGACCAGTCTCCCAGTCCCTGCCGCTGAAAAACATCCCCACAGCATTATGCTGCCACCACCATGCTTCACCGTAGGGATGGTGCCAGGTTTCCTCCAGTCGTGGCGCTTGGCATTCAGGCCAAAGAGTTCAATCTTGGTTTCATCAGGACAGAGAGTCTAGTTTCTCATGGTCTGAGAGTCCTTCAGGTGCCTTTTTCTAAACTCCAAGCGGCCTGTCATGTGCCTTTTACAGAGGAGTGGCCTCCGTCTGGCCACTCTACCGTAAAGGCCTGATTGGTGGAGTGCTGCAGAGATGATTGTTATTCTGGAAGGTTCTCACAGCTCCACAGAGGAACTCTGTCAGAGCAACCATCAGGTTCTTGGTCACCTCCCTGACCAAGGCACTTCTCCCCGGTTTGCTAAGTTTGGCCGGGCGGCAAGCTCTAGGAAGAGACTTGGTGGTTCCAAACTTCTTCCATTTAAGAATGATGGATGCCACTGTGTTCTTGGGTACCTTCAATGCTGCAGAAACATTTTGAGACCCTTCCCCAGACCTGTCCTTAGACACAATCTTGTCTCCCAGCTCTACGTACAATTCCATCGACCTCATGGCTTGGTTACAAGTCAACTGTGGGATCTTATGGGATGTTATATAGACAGGTATGTGCCTTTCCAAATCATGTCCAATCCCTTGAATTTACATCAGGTGGACTCCAATCAAGGTTGTAGAAACATCTCAAGGATGATCAATGGAAACAGGATGCACCTGAGCTCAATTTCAAGTCTCATAGTAAAGGGTCTGAATACTTATGTAAATAAGGTATTTCTGTTTTGGTGTATTTATATACATTTGCAAACATTTCTAAAAACCTGTTTTCGCTTTGTCACTATGGGGTATTGTGTGTAGATTGATGAGAGGAAAAAAGTATTTAATTCTCGCTTTGTCACTATGGGGTATTGTGTGTAGATTGATGAGAGAAAAAGGTATTTAATACATTTTAGAAAAAGGCTGTAACGTACAGTAAAAAAATATGGAAAAAGTCAAGGGGTCTGAATACTTTCAGAATGTACTGTATGTCAACGAGAGGTGGAGTGGACCTCACTTTGGATCTGATGACGACTAGGGGAGAGGAGATGGGTCTTTCTGCTCTCCACCTACAAGACAGGAAACATTCAGACATCGCCCATCTCAACCTATACTGAAATAACAAGGCAAAAAAGCAGCCAACAAGACCAAGTGTGCCCAAGGGACATTGTTATGGATATAATGCTCCATTTAGAGACGTGATCTTCGTCTCAGCTTTATGAGATAATGACCGCCCAATTAGCTGTGTCCTACAGACTGGAGGGGGAAAGCAGAGGGGGCTGGGACGAGTGAATCATCACCCAAATACATCCCGTTCTCTGTTCTGTTCCCACTCACTACTGGGCTGGAGACTGTCGTTCTGGTGGGATTATTACGCCATTGATTCCCAGCATGAGAAGACAAACGGGGCCTTAGAACTGGAACATGATGCACTGCAACGTAGATATCATGGAATCAACTTGATGTCATTGGAGGGTATTCAACAGATATTTATCATGGAATCAACTTGATATCATTGGAGGGTATTCAACAGATATTTATCATGGAATCAACTTGCTTTCTTTTCTTAGTCAGAAAATCTCTTGAAGGGTTCGAGTTTTTCCCCAGAACTGCCCACGTAGTCTGTATTCAATTACAGCGGTGTTGTTGTGGCTGCGTTGACGTCGCCAATGTAAATATATAGTCATCCAGTCATCATCGTGACCGTTCATCATAGTTGACCTCTTGCGGTTGTCTCCCTCATTCCTTCTTTTCCTCCAGTAGGCCATCTACTCCTCCTGCACTGAATCATGGGTCTCGTTACTCATTCAGAGCTGCTATTCCTCGAGTGAGAACCAGTACAGTTAAAATTAATCAACCATTCACGTCCTATTCACTTAGCTCTCACAGTCTGTTGAAACCGAGATGATAATTCTTCCCTCTCCATCTGAAATAGTTCACTTCACTGTAGCTATAGATGTATTGCTATGCACTGTGCACCCGACACCTCTAACAAAACAACTGCTAATACATCACAAGTCATGCATCTTTCTGATATTGGCTTGTAAATATCTTCCTCATCCCTACGAGCTGAGTTGACCTACCCTCAAGACACAGAGAAGAGTTGGTGGGTATCAAACAGTTACAGAGCCATCTGGTGGGCAAAGTGGAGTTTCTATTTATAGAAAAAAATACTTTTGTATAGGTTACAAACACTGCACAAAAATATAAACACAACATGTAAAGTGTTGGTCCCATGTTTCATGAGCTGAAATAAAAGATCCCAGAAATGTTTCATATGTACAAAAAGCTAATTTCTCTCAAATTTTGTGAACAAATCTGTTTACATCCCTGTTGGGATAAATGCAGAAGACACATTTCAGTTGAATGCATTCAGTTGTACAACTGACAAGATATCCCCGTCCCTTGTGAGAATTTCTCATTTGCCAAGATAATCCATCCACCTGACAGGTGTGACATATCAAGAAGCTGATTAAACGCCATGATTATTACACAGGTACATCTTGTGCTGGGGAAAATAAAATGCCATTAAAATGTGCAGTTATCACACAACACAATGTCACAGATGTCTCAAGTTGAGGGAGCATGCAATTGGCATGTTGACTGCAGGAATGTCCACCAAACCTCTTCCAACCTCGTTTTAGAGAATTTGGCAGTACATACAACCTCACAACAGCAGACCACGTTTATGGCATCTTGTGTGCTAGTGGTTTGCTGATGTCAACGTTGTAAACAGAGTGCCCCATGGTGGCAGTGGGGTTATGGTATGCGCAGGTAGGTATAAGCTATGGACAACAAACACAATTGCATTTTATCGATGGCAATTTAAATGCAGATACTGTGACGAGATCTGAGGCCCAATGTTGTGCCATTCATCTGCCACCATCACTTCATGTTTCATTATGATTATGCACGGCCCCATGTCGCAAGAATCACTACACAATTTTTAAAAGCTGAAAATGTCCCAGTTCTTCCATGGCCTGCATACTCACCAGACATGTCACTCATTGAGCATGTTTGAGATGCCCTGGATCGATGTGTGCGGCAGCGTGTTCCAGTTCCCGCTAACATCCTGCAACTTCACACAGCCATTGTGTTCTTAACTGACTTGTTAAAAGGTTAAAAAAAAGTCAAATGTAAAGGCTGTAGAAAGGTATGCCTTTCTCCATTCAAATCAAAATGTAATATTAAACAATTTTTATGAAATAATGCACATTAATTTTGTTCTGAGATTCTCATATAATCACTTGTAATCATTAACCATGCGTAGTGTCCCTATTTTAATTTGGTTCTCATTCCAATATGTTGGTGGAAATGTGTTAGGGAAATCCTGCAGTGTAGAGGGCTCATCACTCCCCAAATAAGAACACTCAGGCAATCCCCTAGTTTGCCCTAAACAGCCATCTAATGTAACATCCATATTGGTGCAGTGTGGTGACAGTGCAGATAGTCCCACATCATTGCCCATAAATCAAAAGGAGTCAGTGAAGATAGAAAGTCACAATCAAAAATGAGAAAAGTTAATTTCCTGAAGAAAATGTGGTGTGCATGCCATCTTGTGAAGGATTGATTCATTGATAGGATAGCCTGACTGATAAAATAGAGTGTACTGTATGTGTTACCTACACAGGCATATTAGGCAATTAGCCTGGTGGGTAGAGCTTTGGCCCAGTAATCGAAAGGTTGCTGGATCAAATCCCTGAGCTGACAAGGTTAACAATCTGTCTTTCTGCTGCTGAACAAGGCAGTTAACCCACTGTTCCCCAGTAGGCTGTCATTGTAAATAAGAATTTGTTCTTAACCTGATGATGATAGAGGGCGCTATTTACACTTTGGGGGAAAAACGTGCACAATTTAAACGGCCTCGTACTCTATTCTTGCTCGTACAATATGCATATTATTATTACTATTGGATAGAAAACACTCTCTAGTTTCTAAAACCGTTTGAATTTTGTCCGTGAGTAAAACAGAACTCATTTGGCAGCACACTTTCTGACCAGGAAGTGGAAAGTCTGAAAATTATGCTCTGTTCAAGGGCCTGCCTATAAATGGGCATGACACATATGAGTATACATGCACGTCATACACCTTCCCCTGGATGTCAAGAGGACGTGAGAGAAGAAAGGAAGTGTTTATCTTGGTCTGAGGTGGAATAAATCATCTTGGCACGACGAGTCATCCATTTTTTTTTTCTGGAGAGCGCGCAGTTGGACCTGGAATTGCCTTTTGACAAGCTGTCGTTATAGGCGAATACTATCTCCGGCTTGGATTTTATTTGATACATGTCACAATATCATCGTAAAGTATGTTTTTTCAATATAGTTTTAATAGATTATTGAAATTTTTTCGGGACGTTAGGCGTGTTGCGTTGTCTGTGTTTGTTGACGATGGGGAGCTTAGCGCCACTTAGCCAGTGTGCTTGCTAGTTCAAGAGGGAAACACGATGTTCTAAATCCAAACAACGACTGTTCTGGACAAAGAACCCCTTGTCCAACATTCTGATGGAAGATCACAAAAAGTAAGAAACATTTTATGATGCTATTTCATATATCTGTCGAACTGTGTACTAGTAGTTTTGCGCCCAGGTTTTGGGCACTTGGTCGACATAACGTAAGCCTTATGTAGTAATGAAGTTATTTTTTAGAATTCTAACACGGCGATTGCATTAAGAACTAGTGGATCTATCATTTCCTATACAACATGTATTTTTTTGTAATGTTTATGAATAGCTATTTGGTCAGAATAGGTGAGAGTCTAATAGAAATATCCACACATTCTGGGAAAAAGATGCTATGTTAGCATAATGGATAACCACTGATTTCAGCTCTAAATATGCACATTTTCGAACAAAACATAAGTGTATGTATAACCTGATGTTATAGGACTGTCATCTGAGGAAGTTTTATGAAGGTTAGTGAAAATGAATATCTTTTGCTGGTTTATTCGCTAACGCTAACGTGCCTATTGCTATCGCTAACGTGCCTTGATGAATGAATGCGGTTGTGTGTTTGGCTATTGTAGTAAGCTAATATAATGCTATATTGTGTTTTCGCTGTAAAACACTTAAAAAATCTGAGATATTGGCTGGATTCACAAGATGCTTGTCTTTCATTTGCTGTACACGATGCATTTTTCAGAAATGTTTTATGATGAGTTTTAGGTATTCCACGTTGGTCTCTATAAATACTCTGGCTGCTTCGGTGCTATTTTTGACGGTAGCTGTGATGGTAGCTGCAATGTAAAACTGATTTATACCTCAAATATGCACATTTTTCGAACAAAACAGATTTATTGTGTAACATGTTATAAGACTGTCATCTGATGAAGTTGTTTCTTGGTTAGTTTGGTTGGTTCTTGGTTAGTTAGGTTGGCTTTGTGCATGCTACCTGTGCTGTGAAAAATGTCTGTCCTTCTTTGTATTTGGTGGTGAGCTAACATAAATATACGTGCTGTTTTCGCTGTAAAACATTTTAAAAAATCGGACATGTTGACTGGATTCACAAGATGTGTATCTTTCATTTGCTGTATTGGACTTGTTAATGTGTGAAAGTTAAATATTTCTAAAAAGTATTTTTTGAATTTCGCGCTCTGCCTTTTCAGTGGAATGTGGGAGGAGTTCCGCTAGCGGAACGCCTCGGCCAAACAGGTTGTTCTTAACTGACTTGACTAGTTACATTTAAAAAAAATGTTTTTACTGTAAGACACAGTACACCCTCTCTTACATACCCAGGTATATTACTATAAGACACAGTAAACCCTCTCTTCCCTCCACAGGTATATTACCATAAGACATACAGTACACCCTCTCTTACATACACAGGTATATTACTATAAGACACAGTACACCCTCTCTTACCTACACAGGCATATTATTATAAGACATACAGTACACCCAATCATACAAACACAGGCATATTATTATAAGACACAGTACACCCTTCACAGACATATTACTATACTATAGTAATATGCCTTAAATTCCTGTGTGAATTTAAGTATGCTCTCTCTAATTCTCTCCTTCTCTCTTTCTTTCTCTCTCTCGGAGGACCTGAGCCCTAGGACCATGCATCAGGACTACCGGGCATGATGACTCCTTGCTGTCCCCAGACCACCTGGCCTTGCTTCTGTTCCAGTTTCAACTGTTCTGCCCGCGGCTATGGTACCCTGACCTGTCCACCGGACGTGCTACCTGTGCCAGACCTGCTGTTTTCAACTCTCTAGAGACCGCAGGAGCGGTAGAGAACTTCTTGCGACTACAGGGGGTGCTGTTCCGAATTAGCATTTTGTCGTCTCCAAATTAAACTGCCTAGTACTCAATTCTTGCTCGTACAATATGCATATTATTAATTCTATTGGAAAGAAAACACTTTCTAGTTTCATACAAAGTTGGAATGATGTCTGTGGGTGACCCAGAACTCTTTCTACAGCGAAATCCATGACAGACAGTGAAAGGTCTGAGAGCGAAGCTCTGGTTTCAGATCAGTTTTTAAGGTCTCTGTCTATCCTATGGAACGACACGAACTGCACCCGCCTTCCCCTGGATGTCAGTAACCAATGAGAAGTGGAATGGGCCTTCTCCGTAGCTCTCAGAGGTTATAAAAGACCAAGGAGTGAGAGTAGCCCCCCTTTCGACGCTCGCCCTTACGCAGGAAGGGACCTCCGGACGCCATTTTCACAGGCTCGGTTATCAACTTGAAATGTATCCGTCTGTAATTTAATTCGATATAGGACTTAGAAACATCATAAGGTAGTTAATTTAAACCGTTTTATAGGAAATTATATCCGTTTAGTGCGATTTTGAGGAATTTCTTTGTTGTGCACTCTGAAACTTTGGACACGTTTTGGGGTCCCGTTCGATCGTTAGTGGATATTTCGAAGGACAGAGGACATCTATCGACCAAAAGACGTTTATAACATAGAAAGGATACATTGCCCAAGAATATGATGGAAGAACAGCTCATAGTAAGCAATATTTAATATGATAAATTGTTGTTCTGTCGAAATATTTTAAACGCATATTTCGCCATTTTGTTTGGTATAGTTTCACTTGGCGAACCCTGTATTGAAAAGTAAGGATAATTTTACAAATGTAAATCAGCGGTTGCATTAAGAACTAATTTGTCTTTCGATTCCTGTCAACCCTGTATTTTTTAGTCAAGTATATGATTAGCTTTCAATTAAACTAGATCACTCTGATAGATGACGTCAGACATATTGAGGCTTGATTTCCTAGTATTTTTATTGTGTAACCACGGTTTTGTATGGCTAAATATGCACCTTTTCGAACAAACTGTATATGTATGTTGTAAAATGATGTTACAGGAGTGTCATCGGAAGAATTCTGAGAAGGTTAGTGAAAAAATTAATATCTTTTGGCGATGTTGACGTTATAGCGCTCTTTGGCTGGAATCGATGCTCTGGTAACGTTTGCACATGTAGTATGCTAACTTATCGATTTATTGTGTTTTCGCTGAAAAACGCTTAGAAAATCTGAAATATGGTCTGAAATCACAAGAACTGGGTCTTTCCATTGCTATGCTTTGTCTATTTTTATGAAATGTTTTATGATGAGTAAATTGGTCATACACGTTGCTCTATCTAGTAATTCTAGTCGATTTGTGATGGTCGGTGCAATTGTAAACTGTGATTTCTACCTGAAATATGCACTTTTTTCTAACAAAAACTATCCTATACCATGAATATGTTATCAGACTGTCATCTGATGGTTTTTTTTATAGGTTATTGGCTATCAATATCTTAGTTGAGCCGAATTGGTGATAGCACCTGAAGGAGTAAGAAACTGATGGAGTTAGAATAGTGGTGTATTTTGCTAACGTGTTTAGCTAATAGATTTACATATTTTGTCTTCCCTGTAAAACATTTTAAAAATCTGAAATGGTGGCTTTATTCACAAGATCTGTATCTTTCATCTGGTGTCTTGGACTTGTGATTTAATGATATTTAGATGCTACTATCTACTTGTGAAGCTATGCTAGCTATGCTAATCAGTGTGTGGGGGGTGGGGGGTGATCCCGGATACGGGGTTGAGGTTCGGTAAAGGTTAATGATCGGCTATGAAAAGCCAACTGACATTTACCCCTGATTATTATTTGACCATGCTGGTCATTTATGAACATTTGAACATCTTGGCCATGTTGTTATAATCTCTACCCGGCACAGCCAGAAGAGGACTGGCCACCCCTCATAGCCTGGTTCCTCTCTAGGTTTCTTCCTAGGTTTTGGCCTTTCTAGGGAGTTTTTCCTAGCCACCGTGCTTCTACACCTGCATTGCTTGCTGTTTGGGGTTTTAGGCTGGGTTTCTGTACAGCACTTCGAGATATTAGCTGATGTACGAAGGGCTATATAAAATAAACTTGATTTGATACTATAAGACATGCACAATGTGTTAGGCTTCCCAAATACACATTTTCCCACATACTGAAAATTGGTTTGGAGTCTTGAACAGATCAAGGGTGAGTTATAATCATAGTTGATACGTTTCAACCTCTCTTGTAGGGGGCAGTATTTTGACATCCGGATGAAAAGTGTGCCCAAAGAAAACTGCCTGTTACTCAGGCCCAGAAGCTAGGATATGCATATAATTGGTAGATTTGGAAAGAAAACTCTAAAGTTTCTAAAACTGTTGAAATCATGTCTGTGTATAACAGAACTGAAATGGCAGGCGAAACCAAGGACAAACCATCCCATTACCACTATTTAATGGCTAGTATTTTAATAATAAGGCCAAGTCCTCCCAGATTGCAGTTCCTAGGGCTTCCACTAGATGTCAACAGTCTTTAGAAAGAGTTTCAGGCTGGTTTTTGGAGAAATGACCCAGAAATTGTAGTTTTTCTAGGTGGCTCCCATTTTGGCTGTAGTGTTTCCAAGCGCGTGGAGGAAAGCGCGTTCTTTCTTAATCATCTCCGGTAATGAACATACTATTCTCCGTCTTAAATTTGATAGTTTATTTGCGTATTAGGGCACCTAAGGTTTGATTATAAATGTTGTTTGACTTGTTTGGAAAAGTTTACTAGTAACGTTTGGGATTAATTTTGTATGCATTTTGATGGTGGGAAATTTAGCGGATTATTGACTGAAGCACGCCAGCTAAACTGAGTTTTCATGGATATAAAGAAGGACATTATCGAACAAAAGGACCATTTGTGATGTAACTGGGACCTTTTGGAGTGCCAACAAAAGATCAAAGGTACGGCATTTTTCATATTGCTATTTCTTACTTTTGTGCCACACCTTCCTGGTTAAAATCTGGTTGTTTTTGTATGCGGTGCCCTGTCCTCATCGCATGGTTTGCTTTCGCCATACAGCCTTTTTGACATCTGACACAGCAGCTGGATTAACAAGTTAACAAACAGATTACCGACCATTTCGAATCCCACCGTACCTTCTCCGCTATGCAATCTGGTTTCAGAGCTGGTCATGGGTGCACTTCAGCCACGCTCAAGGTCCTAAACGACATCATAACCGCCATCGATAACAGACATTACTGCGCAGCTGTATTCATCGACCTGGCCAAGGCTTTCGACTCTGTCAATCACCACATTCTTATTGGCAGACTCGACAGCCTTGGTTTCTCAAATGATTGCCTCGCCTGGTTTACCAACTACTTCTCTGATAGAGTTCAGTGTGTCAAATCGGAGGGCCTGTTGTCCGGACCTCTGGCAGTCTCTATGGGGGTGCCACAGGGTTCATTCCTAGGGCCCACTCTCTTCTCTGTATACATCAATGATGTCGCTCTTGCTGCTGGTGATTCTGATACACCTCTACACAGACACCATTCTGTATACTTCTGGCCCTTCTTTGGACACTGTGTTAACTAACCTCCAGACGAGCTTCAATGCCATACAACTCTCCTTCCGTGACCTCCAACTGCTCTTAAATGCAAGTAAAACTAAATGCATGTTCAACTGATCACTGCCCGCACCTGCTCGCCCGTCCAGCATCACTACTCTGGACGGCTCTGACTTAGAATACGTGGACAATTACAAATAGCTAGGTGTCTGGTTAGACTGTAAACTCTCCTTCCAGACTCACATTAAAACTTCATATGGATAGGGGGCAGCATTTTCATGTTTGGGTGAAAAGCGTGCCCAGAGTAAACTGCCTCCTACTCAGTCCCAGATGCTAATATGCATATTATTAGTACTATTGGATAGAAAACACTCTGACGTTTCTAAAACTGTTTGAATGATGTCTGTGAGTATAACAGAACTCATATGGCAGGCAAAAACCTGAGAAAAAATCCAACCAGGAAGTGGGAAATCTGAGGTTTGTAGTTTTTCAACTCAGCCCCTATTGAAGATACAGTGGGATATGGGTCATCTTGCACTTCCTAATGCTTCCACTAGATGTCAACAGTCTTTATAACGTTGTTTCAGGCTTCTACTGTGAAGGGGGGCTGAATGAGAGGGGAATGAGTCAGGTCTGCCAGCAGCCACGGGCTCGTGATGCGCGGTCATGAGAAAGTTACCTCTCGTTCCATTGCTTTTCTACAGACAAATTAATTCTCTGGTTGGGACATTATTGAACATTTATGATAAAAAAATCCTAAAGATTGATTCTATACATAGTTTGATATGTGTCTACGACCAGTAATATAACTAAACGCCCTAACAAAAGGAGGAATTTGGACATAAATCATGGACTTTATGGAACAAATCAAACCTTTATTGTGGAACTGGGATTCGAAGACCATCAAAGGTAAGTGAATATTTATAATGCTATTTCTGACTTATGTTGACTCCAACATGGCGGATATCTTCTTGGGTTATGTTGGTCTCTGAGCGCCGTACTCAGATTATTGCATGGTTTGCTTTTTCGGTAAAGTTTTTTTGAAATCTGACAGCAGTTGCATTAAGGAGAAGTATATCTTTAAATCTGTGAATTACACTTGTATCTTTTATTAATGTTTATTACGAGTATTTCTGTGATTTGATGTGGCTCTGTGCAAATTCACAGGATGTTTTGGAGGCAAAGCCAAATGTAAACTGAGGTTTTTGGATATAAATATGAACTTGATCGAACAAAACATACATGTATTGTGTAACATGTTGTCCCGGGAGTGTCATCTGATGAAGAATATCAAAGGTTAGTGATTCATTTTATCAATATTTCTGCTTTTTGTGACTCCTCTCTTTGCTTGGAAAATTGCTGTATGCTTTCTGTGACTAGTTGCTGACCTAACATAATGATATGTTCTGCTGTCGCCGAAAAGCTTTTTTGAAATCGGACACTGTGGTTGGATTAACGAGAATGTTATCTTTAAAAATGGTGCCTAATACTTGTATGTTTGAGAAAATTGAATTATGAGATTTCTGTTGATTGAATTTGGCACCCTGCAATTTCATTGGCTGTTGGCGAGGGGTTCCGCCAGTCCTAGACAGGTTAAAACCTCTTACAGCTACCCTCCCCCTTTTTCAATTTCCGCCTGAAGACATACCCAAATCTAACTGCCTGTAGCTCAGGCCCAGAAGCAAGGATATGCATATTCTTGGTACCATTTGAAAGAAAACTCTGACATTTTTGTAAATGTGAATTGAATGTAGGAGAATATAACACAATAGATCTGGTTCAGATAATACAATGAAAAAAACCATATGTTTTTTCTTTTTATTGTTTTATCATCATCTTTAAAATGAACAAGACAAAACAAACATTCAGATAGGATGATGGGGACAATTTCAGTGAAAAACATAAGGGGGCAACAGTACTTGTGCAAAGTTTCAGAATGATAACTTCCAAAATGAGTGTGCTACATGACATTTATCATGAAGTCACCCAGGTGTCCCACACAAGTAGCCCAAATGTACCCAAGTGGCCAAATTGGTGAAGGTATACATTTTGAAACAAATAACTATATACAAAATGGTATTCTAACACACCCCCCCCCCCCCCAAAAAAAAATGGGGGGGAAAAAATAATATTTACATTTACAAAATAACATGGGTAACTATATACACACTTCCAATATTTGGAAGACCCTCAGTCCTCTACACAATATTGTGCTCCAGGTGCCATAGCAGTCTCTTTCTGCTGTTACATTCTACTCCATAGGAGTATATATATATATATACACTGCTCAAAAAAATAAAGGGAACACTTAAACAACACAATGTAACTCCAAGTCAATCACACTTCTGTGAAATCAAACTGTCAACTTAGGAAGCAACACTGATTGACAATAAATGTCACATGCTGTTGTGCAAATGGAATAGACAAAAGGTGGAAATTATAGGCAATTAGCAAGACACCCCCAATAAAGGAGTGATTCTGCAGGTGGTGACCACAGACCACTTCTCAGTTCCTATGCTTCCTGGCTGATGTTTTGGTCATTATTGAATGCAGGCGGTGCTCTCACTCTAGTGGTAGCATGAGACGGAGTCTACAACCCACACAAGTGGCTCAGGTAGTGCAGCTCATCCAGGATGGCACATCAATGCGAGCTGTGGCAAGAAAGTTTGCTGTGTCTGTCAGCGTAGTGTCCAGAGCATGGAGGCGCTACCAGGAGACAGGCCAGTACATCAGGAGACGTGGAGGAGGCCGTAGGAGGGCAACAACCCAGCAGCAGGACCGCTACCTCCACCTTTGTGCAAGGAGGAGCACTGCCAGAGCCCTGCAAAATGACCTCCAGCAGGCCACAAATGTGCATGTGTCTGCTCAAACGGTCAGAAACAGACTCCATGAGGATGGTATGAGGGCCCGACGTCCACAGGTGGGGGTTGTGCTTACAGCCCAACACCGTGCAGGACGTTTGGCATTTGCCAGAGAACACCAAGATTGGCAAATTCGCCACTGGCGCCCTGTGCTGTTCACAGATGAAAGCAGGTTCACACTGAGCACATGAGCACATGTGAGACGTGACAGAGTCTGGAGACGCCGTGGAGAACGTTCTGCTGCCTGCAACATCCTCCAGCATGACCAGTTTGGCGGTGGGTCAGTCATGGTGTGAGGTGGCATTTCTTTGTGGGGCCGCACAGCCCTCCATGTGCTCGCCAGAGGTAGCCTGACTGCCATTAGGTACCGAGATGAGATCCTCAGAGCCCTTGTGAGACCATATGCTGACACATGCACATTTGTGGCCTGCTGGAGGTCATTTTGCAGGGCTCTGGCAGTGCTCCTCCTTGCACAAAGGTGGAGGTAGCGGTCCTGCTGCTGGGTTGTTGCCCTCCTACGGCCTCCTCCACGTCTCCTGATGTACTGGCCTGTCTCCTGGTAGCGCCTCCATGCTCTGGACACTACGCTGACAGACACAGCAAACCTTCTTGCCACAGCTCGCATTGATGTGCCATCCTGGATGAGCTGCACTACCTGAGCCACTTGTGTGGGTTGTAGACTCCGTCTCATGCTACCACTAGAGTGAGAGCACCGCCAGCATTCAATAATGACCAAAACATCAGCCAGGAAGCATAGGAACTGAGAAGTGGTCTGTGGTCACCACCTGCAGAATCACTCCTTTATTGGGGGTGTCTTGCTAATTGCCTATAATTTCCACCTTTTGTCTATTCCATTTGCACAACAGCATGTGAAATTTATTGTCAATCAGTGTTGCTTCCTAAGTGGACAGTTTGATTTCACAGAAGTGTGATTGACTTGGAGTTACATTGTGTTGTTTAAGTGTTCCCTTTATTTTTTTGAGCAGTGTATATACACACACACACACACAAACATAGGCTGTGTTTCATTCACATACATACCCCCACCCACAATGTATAGCCAATGTGTACTTTACACATTTCATTACATTTTTATATATTGCAATAAAAAAATGTAATCACAAATAATATTTGATATTATTCATTTCAAATAGCATTAGCATGAGAAGAACTTACCAGTCCAAAACAATGTCCTCTCCGTTCAAAAAATATTCTTCCATTTTGGAGTCATAGCTATGGTCGCTAACTGAATCGTCCTCCAAAAGTATATCTGTTTCACTATCACAATCAATTTCTTCTATAATTTTGTCTACATTTGAAAATCTAGTCTTAGATTTAGCTTTCCCTGACTTATTTGCCATAATGTTTGATATATAAACAGCTGAAGATGCGCTTTACCGAAATTGTGCGTAACAAGCGTGGCTCTTTCCAGTATGAATCTTCAATGGCGAATGACCGTCTTTACGCCGGAGTTTACTACATGGGTTGGTCTTCCAACACATATCCATTACATATTGCCGTTTACCTCAGCTCATTGGCTATTGGGTGAAAATACAGTCAATCAACGAAACAGCGGTCATATAATTGGTGCACAATGAGGTCATTACTTGTTGTCTTCAAATCGGTTTCTTTCAGTCAATATGTCCCGCGAAATGACCCATCAAGTTTGGTTGTGTTACAAACAACCAGTTGATTGCAATGAAACCAAACATGACTGGATGAAGTCACGTTTAGTGTGTGTATTTACATCGAATGTTTCGTCGAAAATTGAATGAGACGGTATTCACGACACAAGCGGTTCACAAAATGTTTCGCGTTAGGCTATAAAAATAGATTTTATCAAACAAAAGACCATTCATTGTGTAACAATAAGCCTAGGGATTGCAAACAGAGGAAGATCGTCAAAGGTAAACAATTTCTTTTATTGCAATTTGTGATTGTGTTACGCCTGTGCTGGTTGAAATAGTACTTTGTTATGGGGCTCTGTCCTCAGATAATCGCACCGTATTCTTTCGCAGTAAATCCTTTTTTAAATCCGACAGCGCAGTTGGATTAGCAAGATTCAAGGCTTTTGAACCATGTGAGACACTTGTATTTTCAGGAATGTTTAATATGACTATTTATGTAGCGCTCACCGTATGTTGTCGAATTTAATCCTGGTAACGGGCTCTGTGCAGAGAAGTTAAGGAGAAGTATATCTTTAAATCTGTGAATTACACTTGTATCTTTTATTAATGTTTAGTACGAGTATTTCTGTGATTTAATGTGGCTCTGTGCAAATTCACAGGATGTTTTGGAGGCAAAGCCAAATGTAAACTGAGGTTTTTGGATATAGATATGAACTTGATCGAACAAAACATACATGTATTGTGTAACATGTTGTCCCGGGAGTGTCATCTGATGAAGAATATCAAAGGTTAGTGTTTCTGTGACTAGTTGCTGACCTAACAATGATATGTTCTGCAGTCGCCGAAAAGCTTTTTTGAAATCGGACACTGTGGTTGGATTAACGAGAATGTTATCTTTAAAATGGTGCCTAATACTTGTATGTTTGAGAAAATTGAATTATGAGATTTCTGTTGATTGAATTTGGCGCCCTGCAATTTCATTGGCTGTTGGCGAGGGGTTGCTAGTGGAACCCAAGTCCTAGACAGGTTAACTGACTTGCCTAGTTGAATAAAGGTTATACACACACCAAAAAGTTACTTTGTTGGCATTTACGTATGTCCCCATTAATAGTAAAACATAATCAAAACCTATTTCTTTCACTCACTTGCTGTGCCGTTTCATTGTTGAATTGTCCAGCCGTTTCATTCTCAACCAGGATTTCTATGGAACGCCGTTACGGTCTTTGCGTGTCATCAAATAAACTTGTTGACCAATCAGGACCTGAATATGACTGCACATCACATAATTTAACGCATTCATTATTTTTTACGTTACACATTGATTACACCATCACTCGTATTTCATGTCACAGCGATTCATCGATACGTTATGATGCTGGTAAAGTTGTTCCGCGCAACTACAGTGCTTGTATAAAAAAAAAGCGAGCTAGCTCATGGACGCAAACAATGCTCTTCCCCAAAAACATAGCAAAACGACATAATCTGTTTCAGTAGCTATAGTTAGCTAGCTAACTATATAGCTAGGTGTCATCATCTAAAATAACCCTAATTTATAAAGACAGTTCTTATTTGATTAATGGTGCTCGAACCAATCTATGTGAAGCTAGCCACAATAAGGATTAGCCACAATAGTGGACTTTGCGTTTAGCCTTCAAAATGAAAGTCTGTCATTGACAGCGATTATTTTTTACGTTACACATTTACACGTTACACCTAAATGAATACAAATAGTAGAACTATGCAATAATTGAAAAAAATAATGCTAAACAAGGTAGGAATGTTGTTATATAAAATCAACAAAAGACAATAATTTGTTAATTTGACAAAAATCTGTTGAAACCACACCGGATGTATTATACGCCAAGTCTAGACCCAAAAGCCTCCTCAACAGCTTCTACCCCCAAGCCATACGACTGCTGAACAATTAATAAAATCTCCAACGGACAATTTACACTGCATCCCCCCACACACACTTTTTTTTTTTTATATATTTTATTTTTGCATTTTCCAATTAAGAACATTCAAGACAAAAGTGAAAAGATATTAGACAACAATAGGACAAAGTGACAGTAACAGACGAGCGTAACAAAGAAAAAATACAACTAATTATATATAGAAACATACAATAAAAAAAATTGAGACATTGGATCATATGGTCACCTGCCGTAGGCTACATATTATACATTACGTGTGAAACATTATATAAGTATTATATAGAGATTCAATCAATGTGATGTGGGGGTAGATTCTCCATATAGTCAATAAAAGGTTGCAAAATTCTGTAAAATGTCTTTAACTTATTCCTCAAGCAGTAAGTAATTTTCTCCAGTGGGATACAACTATTAACTTCCGATAGCCACATTGCAACTGGCAGGGAGGAATCCAATTTCCATTTCAAGGCAATACATTTCTTGGCAATCGCTAGCAATATTTTTGTTAGCTTTATAGTATGGCTTTGCCTAAGATTGGTGTTAGTAAGGTAGACAGACCTCCGGGTCTAAAGGGAATGCAACCCCGTGAATTGAGGATATGGTATCGCATACCCCCTGCCAGACACCGTGTAGTTTTGAACACTGCCAAGTGGAATGGAGGAATGTTCCTTCATCTGAGCCACATCTAAAACATAGGGAGGAGATATCAGGGTTGAACTTGTGCAATCTAGATGGGGTGATATAGAGCTGATGGAGGAAATTAAACTGGATCAGTCTGTATCTGGAGTTCAATGTGGATGTAACACCATCCCTGCATAGGTCACTCCATAGAGCCTCATCAAGATCAATACCCAGATCTTTTTCCCATCTAAGCCGGGGTTTATCTAGCTCAGGCAGTGTTAGTCCTGACATAAGAGCATCGTAAACACGGGAAATGGTATTGAACAGTGGTTGGTCTGTGTGGCAGAGTTGTTCAATAGGTGACATCTTAGGTAGGTTCCATTGTCCCTTGAGAGTCACCCTAATAAAGTTTCGTAGTTGTAGGTAGCTAAAGAAGTCCCTGTTAGGCAAGTGGTATTTCTGTTTCAGCTGATCAAAAGACATAAGAACTCCCTCCTCGTAACAATGTTCCAGAAGAGTGATCCCCTTATCAGACCATGGTCTAAAGTTACTATTCTGGAAAAACATAGGAATCAATCTATTGTTCCATAAAGGGGTTTTAGGGGAAAGGAATCCCCCTCGTCCGAACAGCTCATGCAGTTTGCACCATGCCAGGACAGAATGTATGATTAAAGGGTTGTCTGTGATGGTTTTTATAGATTTTCTGTCCCATTTGTAAAACAATTCTGCCCCAGTGTCATCATTTACCTCAAGCTTTTCAATGTTCATCCATGAGGGAGAGGGACCATTGTCAAACCTCTGAGCCAGAAACCTAGACTGTGCAGCCCAGTAGTACATTCTAAAATTGGGGAGGTTTAAGCCCCAGTTTATCCAGGCCAACCCTAGGGGTTTTGCCGTGCCAGATAAACCGTCTGGTCAGCTTGTCGAGAGAGGAAAAGAATGCTGCGGGAACAGGGATAGGGAGAGATTGAAACAGATATAGAAATCTGGGCAGGACATTCATTTTAATTACATTGATTCTACCCAGTAGAGTGAGAGGTAAGTCCATCCATTTACAAAGGTCACCCTCCACCTTTTGCAACAAACTGGACAGATTGAGTTTATAGAGGTTGTTCAGATTACCATCCACCATTATGCCCAAATATGTGAAGCCCGTAGGCGACCATCTAAATTGCGCTTTTATCAAAATTGACCTTATATCCAGAGAAAGAACTATAACACTGCAGTAGGATCTGCAAGTAAGACAGCGAGTGTTCTGGGTTTGTTAGAAATAAGATAAGGTCGTCCGCAGAGTGACAATTTATGGGTATGGGGGCCCACCTCAAAGCCATGTATGTCAGGGCACGTTCTAATAGCCTCAGCCAACGGTTCGATGGCGAGGGCAAAGAGGTGGGGGCTAATTGGGCAACCTTGTCTGTTCCTATAGAGAGGGAAAGAGGATGAAGTAATCCCATTGGTAGCAATCCTAGCTTTAGGAGATTTGTAGAGTGATTTAATCAAATACGTAAACCAAACTTTTCCAAGACGTGAAATAGGTATGGCCATTCAACCCTATCAAAGGCCTTTTCAGCGTCGAGGGAGACTGCGACACTAGGTATTTTGTTTTTGTTAGCAAGGTGAATTATATCAAAGAACCTTCTGGAGATTATTGGAGGACAATCTATTAATTATGAAGCCAGTCTGATCTGGGTTGACCAACAGGGGAAGACATGACTCCAGTCTTTTAGATAGCATCTTGGTGACCAGTTTACAATCTGTGTTAAGGAGAAAGATTGGTCTATAGGAGGCGCACTTTAGCAGGTTTTTCCCTTTCTTGTGGATTACAGTAATCACTGCTTGAGAGAAAGACTCTGGAAAGCAGTTGTCTTCCCTGGCTTTAAGTACCTCCATAAACTCCCTAAATTCTTTATAGAACTCTGGAGGGAAGCCATCCTCCCCAGGAGATGTATTAGAAGGTAACGATTTAATGGCCTCCAACAATTCAGGAATTGAGAAGTGTTCACTCAGGCGCTCGCTGTCTTCCCCTGACAGGCATGGGAGGTTGAGAGAAGAGAAAGGAGTCGATCTCTGATAAATCATCGCTTGATTGGGAAGTGTAGAGGTCTTCATAGTATTTCTTGAAAGTATTATTAATTTCAGTAGGGTCGAAAGATCTCATTAGTAAGAGTTTCTATAGCATTAATTGTCCTTACTTTCATCTGCTTTCAGTTGCCATGCCAATACTTTGTGAGCTTTCTCTCCAAGCTCATAATAACGCAGTTTTGATTTAGTGATGGCCCTCTCAGCTTGATATGTGTTCAGAATATATTTCAATTTTTTATTTACCAAAAGCCTGTATAGATCTTTAGTCGGGCCTCTTTGGTAGGTTCTCTCTAGCTCGGAGATTTCAGATTCAAGGGCACTCAGTTCCGCACCGTGTTTTCTCTTCAGCCCTTTAGGATAGGAAATGATCTGTCCCCTCAGATAGGCCTTCAATGTGTCCCAAAGAATGAAACTGTCAGGAGCGGAGGGTTTGTTTGTCAAAGTAAAAATATTGATCTGCTCTTTGATGACTGCACAAAATTCAGGTTGCTTTAGGAGTGTAGAATTTAGTCTCCATCTATATGCTCCATTTACCTTGTTAGGAATGGAGATTGATAATACCAGAGGAGAATGGTCACTAAGCAATATGGGGAGATACTCGACATCTAACACTCTATGAAACAGTTGTGTCGATAGTAAAAAGTTATCTATGCGTGTGTGTGTCTTGTGTGGGTGTGAATAAAAAGAGTAGTCCCTATCCTGTGGGTGCAACTGTCTCCAGATGTCTAGTAAATTGAGATCTTTCATGAATGACATGGTGAGCTTGCCGGCTTTGGTAAGAAGTGAGGGTTTATCAGAGGACCTATCAAGAACTGTATCTAAACAAAAATGTAAATCTCCTCCAACCAGTAGCCATCCTGGTGGTGCTTGAGCGACCTGAAGGAAGACATTCTGAATAAACATATGGTCATCGAAGTTATGAGCATAAATATTCAATAGGGTCCAAGACTCTGAAAACATATGCCCCTGCACCAAAACAAACCTGCCAGAGGGATCAGAGATGGTGTTGTTGATGCAGAAGGGGATGTGTCTACTTATCAAAATTGCAGTTCCTCTTGCTTTGGAGTTAAAAGAGGACGCAAAAAACTTGTCCTACCCATTCCCTCTTCAATTTCTTGTGTTCACTGGCTTCACTGGGTCAGTCCGGATAAGAGAAAACAAACAAACTGCATCTTATCCCCCAGAGAGACCGTCCTGGCTCAGACGTTGTTCAGTTCTTTGAGAAAAGTGTACACGTCTCCCGGTGTGTTGAAGAGATGGCTTCGGCCTTTGTACTGAACTTTCCTCCGCGCAGGGTGGATGAGGTAGCCGGTGAGATCTTCTCCTTCAGTGCTTTGGCGGCAGGTCTGGACTGCTTGCGACGTCTGGCGAGATCCGCTCTCATATCCGGGAAAAGGCTGACCCTCTTGTCATCGATGGTGATGTCGCCTTTGGCTCTTGCGAGTTGCAGTATCTTCTCTCTGTCCTGGAAACGGAGGAACCTGATCAGGACGGCCCGTGGGGGCTCATCTGGACGGGGTTTCGGCGCTGATGTTCTGTGGGCGCGTTCGATTTCCAGTGGCTTGGTGAAGTTGATTATGCCTAGGACATCTGGAATCCATTGAGTGAAGAAACGGACCGGGTCACGGCCCTCGCTGTCCTCTTTCAATCCCACCACACGGCTATTACTACGTCTGCTCTGGTTCTCCATCTGATCTACCTTGTTTTTGAGGTAGGCATTGTCCTTTTGCAGTTGTATCAAGACCTGGTCATGTTGAGCGATGGTATCTTCAACTGTGCTAATGCGCAACTCTGCCTCAGTCGTTCTCAAAAGGAGATCATTCATGGAGGATTTCAGGTCGTCAATGGAAGAATGGAGTTCAGCCGATTTCTTATTAATTTTCATAGAAATACCTTTGTTACCATCCTGAATTTCCCGGAGGAGAGTAGCCAGCATGTCGGCAGGCTCGCAAGAGGCTTTTGTAACTCCACGGATAATTCAGGTGTCCAAGATCACAAAAAGAAGACACCCCTCCAACTGCAGTCAACCTAAACTAAAAACATAGGAAAGAGAACATACTATCAGCACTATTAGCAGATATGTTATTAAAGCAGATTCATGTAATTAAAGAATATTAAAACTATTCAAGAACATACAGCAAATAAGATGTTAAACAGATCCCAACTTACATGTCTTGACAAGAGGAGTTCTAGGGGGAAAGCAAAGATACAATAAAAAAAAAATGAAATCAGAACAAAGCACAGCACTTCGAAAGTTATATCCATGTACAAAATCAATGCACAAGTTCATCTGTCACACAGGATTCAAAACATGTACTTTACATGCTGATATTATTCAACACAATATAATGGATACTTACGTATAGTCTCCAGTCATCAGAGACTTTTGAAGAGCTTGAGGAAATTGTACCGCTTCTGTTGGACGATCTGTCGTAACCTTAAATATGAAAACATTCATCCTGAACTTTCCTGAACAAAATTCACCTTAAAACAACAGAAGATTATTTATTTCAAAAATGGATTGCACTACAATATTAGCGGGAATAATATTTTTCATAGCATATAAAATGCATACCACATAAATGACCATAATCTATTGACAATAATCACAGTATTATGTGCACGTACATTTGAATAAGATCCCTGCCACAAGCTATCTGATTTTTTCTCCCTCTGCATTCTAGTCCTGTAGCAGACACTCTTATCCAGACCACCTAAAAGTAGTGAGTACATTCATTTTCATAATTTTTCCCCTACTAGTCCCCTGTGGGAAACAAACCCACAACTGTGGCGTTGCAACCGCCATGCTCTACCAACAGAGCTACATTTGTACATGTGACGTGTGGATAAATAAACAACAAACTGAAAATAATTTATGGGGAAGGAGAGGCCACCATCCAGACATGGGTTTGTTTAAGAACCTATAAGAGGTCTGGATGACTAATAAACTCATAACTTGACAGTGTCTTCAGGTCCACAAAATACCTTGAAGGAGAGTCTGCGTCAAGTCTTTGGTGCATTTAAAGTGACATTTAGATTCATTTGCATTCATTGACTGGTTTCAGATTGTTCATTGAAGAACTCGTTTTCAACTCCAACTATGAAGCTATACAAATACAGGAATAAATATTCTTACCAGTCGTCTTGATTCGGGCACTGGAGAGTATCAGCTGGATGGCTCACTGAAAAGCAGCATATTTCTTTATTTTAACATGTCAACATTAAACTGTGAAAATCACATCGTTTTCTACTTTCCGTACTGATACCGGGGACATTTAAACAAGAATGCATTAATGGAAGACTTAGTGATAGGACATCACCAGAATAGTTGGGTGACTTATGAAGTCTCTCCACCACAGACCATCTATCTAGGCTCCCCACCGTGTATGGCGATGTCATATTGCTGAGTCTGGACTTCAAACATCCCTACTTCAATTCTTCAGGTTTCAGTACGGAAAGTACATTGAAGACATACAAGTGAGTGGGGTCACTTATCAATATGAAATGTACTATCACTGACAATAACTCTCCACGTGGCAGTACTCACTTTTTGGTTTCTCCATTTCAGCAGGTTTTGCTAGGGGGAAATACATGTTTTTATTTCAATTAGTAATGGAGGAAATGCCTTGATGGATTATATACACATAATTTTTGCAAAGATCTTTAATGTTCAACTCCTCAAATTATACTCTTAATGAAAAGGGAAACAACTACCAGACTGAACTTCTTTACTGCCGAAGGGTCATATTTGAGTCCAAGTTTGAGTAAAATAGAAATCTGAATACTCACCATCGTTGAGCAGAAGAACATTCTTCTCCGGGAGACTTGCTGAGAATTGGGAAAAAGGAACATTTCACAATAACTTCCACCTCACCTTTTCAGTAAGGAAAGTTGAGTATAGTTGAGTAGGTTACTGATTGATATGAAATCCTTCATAAAGGATTCACTCCTCTATTGCATACAGCACAACACAGTTCAGTACTCACTTGGACACTGTTTTTCCTTTCCAGCTGTTGGATCTAGAAGACAGTAGAAAGATTAACGCTATAATAGCCTCCAGAATTTCAAAACCGACTAATCTTTCCCTGTGTAATACTGAAAATGAATGCTATTCCAATAAACAAAGAGTTCAAATGTCAGAATATTTGTTAAACACAATATAATGTTTAGTAGACACTGCAGCAATTGAGTGTACTTAGAAACCTCTCATTTTGCAGTATTATCAACAGGGACATAGTGGCTAAAAGAATAGGTGGGAACTTACCTTTTCCTTTCCAGCCCTTTCTCTTTATTACTTGGATAAATGGAGAAAAAGATGTGGCAATTAGTTTTTTCCTTCTTTTATCATCATTGGTAATCTAAATCAAACTGTTTCAATCATTTCAATGACAAAACAAAATACATGTAACACTATGGTGTTGTGTATTATTGACATTCACATGTACATGATGCACTGGATGTTAAATCGTTGCCACATTTGTGTGTCTGTTGGTGTCTATAGTGGTGAGGAGGGCTTGACGTACCAACAACACCGATGACCAATGTGACCAATACAAAGACCATGAAGATGGTGATGGTGATGTTGTAGTGCCCTGAGATCAAAGAAGAAATGCTCAATGTGAATACATTAGATTTCATGACAAACATTACACTATTAGTGATGAATCATGTTTAGTGTTAAATCGTGATCAAAACTGATCAGACTCTAGGGGCAGAGGATCACAACATCACTTTTCACAGTGGCCCGTAAGAATGCACGTTTGAAAAGAGGCTGCCATATACAACTGGTTTGCTAATAGATGAAAAACATACAGTCCTCTGTCTGGACAATTGTTCCTTTATGATCTAGTCAGGTCATTACATTGGTGTCAGAAGTAAAAACTTTGATAAAAGTTAGCCAGCTGACTTCTTTGGCTAGCTATCGTAGGTGAGAACAGGGGTTGAAAATGCATCGAGGGAATCCGAAAGTGAAGGTAGGGGACGATTATGGCCAAGGAGGTGCGTGTGCATGGACGTCGGAGGATCTGGCTGAGGAGATCGCGCGGACTACAGGCGGCTGAATGAGGTAACCAGGAAGGACTCATACCCCATACCACGTATCGATGAGTCGCTGGACCTGGTTAGGGGGTCCTCCTGGTTCTCCTCACTAGACCTCCGCAGTGGCTACTGGCAGGTGCCCCTCTCCCCAGAGGCCAGAGCCAAAACTGCGTTCTCCACTAAAAGAGGACACAGGCAGTTCAAGGTCCTGTGCTTCGGCCTGTGCAACGCTCCAGCTACTTTTGAGCGTTTGATGGACAGGGTGCTGGATGGCATCCCCCGACAGCAGTGTCTGGTATACCTCGATGACATCCTGGCCCATGGCAGCTCCTTCCAGTCAGCCCTGGGGGCGCTACGGCGTGTGCTGGAGCGGGTGGCTACCGCAGGTCTGAAGCTCCACCCCGAGAAGTGCCACTTCATGAGGAGAGAGGTGTCCTTCTTGGGCCACCGAGTGGGGAAGGAGGGGATCAGCACCATGGAGGACAAGGTGGGGGCTGTCCAAGACTGGCCCACCCCCACTGAACATCGTCAGCTGAAGAGCTTCCTGGGCCTGGCCTTGTACTACAGGAGGTTTGTACGGGGCTTCTCAAGCGTCGCTGCTCCCCTGAACCACCTGCTGCCGAAGGACAAGGACTTCACTTGGACAGTGGCGTGTGAGGAGGCCTTCAACACGCTCAAACGTGCACTGATCAAGGCCCCCGTGCTCGCCCCCCGCTGACCTCACCTTGCCCTTTATCCTGGACACAGACGCAAGCATTGTGGGAATGGGTGGGGTGCTGGCCCAGGTGGGGCCAGAAGGGGAGAGAGTGGTGGCGTACTTCAGGAAAACATTTGACAAACATGAGTGCCGCTACTGTGTCACCCGGCAGGAGCTCTTGGCTGTTGTGGCTTCCGTCAAACACTTCAAGTACTACCTGGGTGGTCTGCCCTTTACTGTAAGGACTGACCACTCTGCTCTCCAGTGGCTCATGTCTTTCAGAGAGCCAGAGGGGCAGGTGGCACGCTGGTTGGAGGAGCTTCAGCCGTATGACATCACAGGGCAGGGGCACGCCACTCCAACGCCATATCACGTCGGCCCTGTACTGCTGACGGCTGCCGCCCCTGTGAGCGGAGAGAGGGACGTGAGAGAGAGCTGTATGCAGAGGGGGTCTGTGCCACAGTGTGTCGGGCGAACGGGCCTGTCTGCTATGAGCTGCAGACTGTCGACGTGACTGAATGGGGGAAGCAGCAGGGACGGGACACAGACCTACAGCAAGTGCTACAGTGGCTAGAGGCGCAGGTGAGGCCACCGTGGAAAGAGGTGACAGCGCTCTCACTCGCGACCAAAGGGTTGTGGTCAAAGTTTGAGACTGCGGCTGGCTGATGGCGTGCTACAGCGGGCCTCTCCTCTCAGCTACGGGAGAGGAGAGGTGGCAGGTGGTGGTCCCAAAAGCATTGCGGGAGGCTGTGCTCCAGAGTACTCATGGGGGGGTAGGGACTAGACACTTTGGGGTCACAAAAACACTGCGCCGCCTCCGTCAGGGCTTTTACTGGGGGCAGCACAAGAGGGATGTGGAGGACTTTTGCCGCCGCTGTGACAACTGCACAGCGAGAAAGGGCCCCCAGGCCGGTCTCATGCTCAGCTCCAACAGTTCCCAGTGGAGGCTCCCATGGAGAGGGTGGGAGTGGATGTAGTTGGGCCGTTCCCCACCACAGACAGTGGAAACCGCTGGGTGCTCCCGGCCATGGACTATTTCACAAAATGGCCCGAGGCCTATGCTCTGCCTGACCAGGAGGCAGAGACCATCGTCGACGCCCTGACAGCGGTGATGTTCAGCAGGTTTGGAGCTGCGGAGTCCATCCACAGCGATTAAGGCGGAAACTTTGAGTCCCGCGTGTTCGCCACCATGTGTGAGAGGCTGGGTATGCACAAGACCCGCACTACTCTTCTCCATCCTCAAAGTGATGGCCTTGTGGAGCGCTTCAACAAAACGCTTGGACAGCAGCTGGCCATTGTCTCTGCCAAACACCAGCGTGACTGTGACAAGCACCTGCCTATGGTCCTCATGGCATGCCGCTTCGCTGTCCAAGACTCCACCTCCTTCACGCCTGCCCTCCTCATGCTGGGGAGAGAGATCCGCACACCTGCAGAGATGACGTTTGGTCGGCCCCTGAATAGCCCTCATGTTCCCCTGGGGCCGGAGTATGCCTGAAGACTCCACGACCGCCTGGAGACAGCCCACACCTTCGCCAGAGAGCAGCTGGTGAATGCAGGTGTGAGGCAGAAGAGGAACTATGACGTGCACACCCGGGGAAGGCACTTTGTGGCTGGGGAGCTGGTCTGGGTCTACAGCCCCCTAAGAAAAAAGGCAGATGCCCCAAGTTGGACAGTCACTGGGTGGGACCCTGCAGTGTCCTGGAGAGGGTAGGGGAGGTTGTTTACCGGGTGCAGCTTCCTCCCAGGGGGAGGTTAGGACATCTACTTCATGCATAACACAAGTAATTTTTCCAACAATTGTTTACAGACAGATTATTTCACTGTATCACAATTCCAGTCGGTCAGAAGTTTACATACACTAAGTTGACTGTGCCTTTAAACAGCTTGGAAAATTCCAGAAAATTATGTTATGGCTTTAGAAGCTTCTGATAGGCAAATTGACATAATTTCAGTCAATTGGAAGTGTACATGTGGATGTATTTCAAGGCCTACCTTCAAACCCAATGCCTCTGTACTGATGAACATGGTAACCTTCAGGCAGTTGGAAATTGCTCCCAAGGATGAACCAGACTTGTGGATGTCTACAATTTCTTTTCTGAGGTCTTGGCTGATTTCTTTTGATTTTCCCATGATGTCAAGCAAAAACAATAGTACGCAAGTATAAACACCATGGGACCGACCACGCAGCCATCATACCGCTCAGGAAGGAGACACGTTTTGTCTCCTAGAGATGAACGTACTTTGGTGCGAAAAGTGCAAATCAATTCCAGAACAACAGCAAAGGACCTTGTGAAGATGCTGGAGGAAACAGGTACAAAAGTATGCATATCCACAGTAAAACGAGTCCTATATCGACATAACCTGAAAGGCCGCTCAGCAAGGAAGAAGCCACTGCTCAAAAACCACCATAAAAAAACAGACTACGGTTTGCAACTGCACATGGGGACAAAGATCGTACTTTTGGAGAAATGTCCTCTGGTCTGATGAAACAAAAATAGAACTGTTTGGCCATCGTTATGTTTGGAGGAAAAAGGGGGATGGTTGCAAGCCGAAGAACACCATCCCAACCGTGAAGCACGGGGGTGGCAGCATCATGTTGTGGGGGTGCTTTGCTGCAGGAGGGACTGGTGCACTTCCCAAAATAGATGGCATCATGAGGGAGGAAAATTATGTGAATATATTGAAGCAACATCTCAAGACATCACTCAGGAAATTAAAGCTTTTGTCGCAAATGGGTTTTCCAAATAGACAATGACCCCAAGCATACTTCCAAAGTTGTGGCAAAATGGCTTAAGGACAACAAAGTCAAGGTATTGGAGTGGCCATCACAAAGCCCTGACCTCAATCCTATAGAAAATTTGTGGGCAGAACTGAACTGACGCATTTACACCAGCTCTGTCAGGAGGAATGTGCCAAATTTCACCCAACTTATTGTGGGAAGCTTGTGGAAGGCTACCAGAAATGTTTTACCCAAGTTAAACAATTTGAAGGTAATGCTACCAAATACTAATTGAGTGTATGTAAACTGCTGACCCACTGGGAATGTGATGAAAGAAATAAAAGCTTAAATAAATCATTCTCTCTACAATTATTCTGACATTTCACATTCTTAAAATAAAGTGGTGATCCTAAATGACCTAAGACAGGGAATATTTACTAGGAATAAATGTCAGGAATTGTGAAAAACTGATTTTAAATGTATTTGGCTGAGGTGTATGTAAACTTCCGACTTCAACTGTAACATTTAGATGTAACATTTAGAAACAAAAACCTGGATTCCCAGGGTACTTGAGAACTGATTTGGTTAATAGGAGAACGACTTACTGCGAATATTCCTGCGAATGCTGTCCCTGTTAGCAGACAGAACCACATCATCACCTCTAATGTGTTGGACAGTGCATGTGTAGTTGTACTTCTGTAGGTCTTCAGGGGACACAGTGAGATGGGTTCTCTTCTGATACGTCCCATCCCCATTAGGCAGGGTCTCTTCATGCACCACATCATCATGGATCTCTACTCCATCTCTTCCCCAAAATATCTTGATTGCTTTCGGGTAGAAGCCTGTTGCATGGCAAGTCACAGGACAGGAGAGGTTTTTCTGAAACAAAGTTACCTGCGGTGGGACTGTGTAAAGGAAATACACAAACATCAGGATATTGTTAAAATATACAAACATCAAGATATTGTTAAAATATACAAACATCAAGATATTGATTAAATATAAAGACATCAGAATATTGATCAAATGTACAAACATCAAGATATTGATCAAATGTACAATCATCAGGATATTGATCAAATATATACATCTCTATAGTGTTTATGTTGTTCTTCAGATGACAGAATCTAGCTGTACACTATTCCAGAGGAAGGCTACTGGACAAGTCAACAAAAAGGACTACTTGTTTGAAAAATCTAACTGTATGTACACATGTAATTAGAATCTCCCAAGACATAGAAATAGTAAAGCTACTTAAGTTGTGTAAAAACAAATTAAGTTTTAATAATAATAATACCTGTCCTCTCCAGCATGCTTCTCTGATAGAAAACATATTTTTTCAGCCATCCAATACACGTATGGGTTAGATAGTGAATTTTGGCTTTAAGCTTAACATTATCATCCCACTTCATTTTGGTGATGAGTCCCTGACGAACAGGTGCAATCCATCTTTCATTCTTCATATCAAATAAAAGGAAGTCCTCTCCTCCATATCCATACTGTTCATGTCCATCTGTAGCACCGGTTTCCTCATCCCACTCACACTTGTACAGTTTCTGCAATATTAGGGCACCTAAAAGGGAAGAACACATTGTAACATCGATCCTTCAATCTTCAATAAGTGTTTACGGTTAGCTATCTATCAAAACATGCTCTGATGACGGCATACTAACTTGTCTGGTTGAAGCGATCTCTTGCAGTGTTAATGTTGTCTTTGAACACGTTCTCAGTCTCCATAAGAATGTGTGTACTTCTTCCCCAGAAGTCTGGATCCACGGCTTCTTTAACCCACTCCTGTCGAGCTACCACTTCCTTTGTAGGACTGTCATAGGAATATATTGGTTCCTCATCCAAATACGCAACAGCGCTGAACTCTGGAAGGCCAGTAGATTGTGAGAGCGCTCTGTAAAAATACTTCAGGGCAACTAGAAAAAAATCACATGTACCGGTATAAATTAATGGATGGAAACAAAAGCAATACTGTCACATAAACAGGCACAATTACTTACTGAAATCATGGTAGCACTAGCATCATAACAGTATAATAATTATGGTATCACTAGCATCATACCAGTATAATAATTATGGTAGCACTAGCATCATACAAGTATAATAATCATGGTAGCACTAGTAACATAACAGTATAATAATCATGGTAGCACTAGCATCATAACAGTATAATAATCATGGTAGCACTAGCATCATAACAGTATAATAATCATGGTAGCACTAGCATCATAACAGTATAATAATCATGGTAGCACTAGCATCATAACAGTATAATAATCATGGTAGCACTAGCATCATA
>NW_024059106.1:0-41123 GCF_016432855.1 Salvelinus namaycush | reverse complement strand
GGACAGTGAAAGGCCTCTATTACAGGACAGTGAAAGGCCTCTATTACAGGACAGGAAAGGCCTCTATTACAGGACAGTGAAAGGCCTCTATTACAGGACAGTGAAATGCCTCTATTACAGTGACAGTGAAAGGCCTCTAGTTACAGCTACAGTGAAAAGGCCTCTATTACAGGACAGTGAAAGGGCCCTCCGTTACAGGACAGTGAAAGGCCTCTATACAGGACAAGTGAAAAGGCTCTATTACAGGACAGTGAAAGGCCTCTATTACAGTACAGTGAAAGGCCTCTATTACAGGACAGTGAAAGGCCTCTATTACACGGACAGTGAAAGGCCTCTATTACAGGACAGTGAAAGGCCTCTATTAAAGGATAGTGAACGGCCTCCTATACAGGACATGAAAGGCCTCTATTACAGGACAGTGAAAGGCCTCTATTAAAGGACAGTGAAAGGCCCTCTATTACAGGACAGTGAAAGGCCTCTATTACAGGACAGTGGAAAGGCCCCTCTCTTACAGGACAGTGAAAAGGCCTCCATTACAGACAGTGATGAAGGCCCTCTATACAGGACAGTGAAAGGCCTCCGTTAAAGTACAGTGAAAGGCCCTCGTATTTACAGGACAGTGAAATGTCCCTCCCTATTACAGGATCAGTGAAAGGCCTCCGTTACAGTACAGTGAAAGGCCCTCTATTTACAGGACAGTGAAAGGCCTCTTGTTCAGTAGCAGTGAAAGGCCTCTATTACAGGACAGTGAAAGGCCCTCCTTACAGTACAGTGAAAGGCCTCTATTACAGTACAGTGAAAAGGCCCTCTATTACAGGACAGTGGAACGGCCCTCCTATCTACAGTACAGTGAAAGGCCGCTCTATTACAGGGACAGTGAAAGGGCCTCCTTCACAGGACAGTGAAATGTCCTCTATTTACAGCGACAGTGAAAGGCCTCTATTACAGGACAGGAAAGGGCCTCAGTTCCAGTACAGTGAAAGGCCTCCTCTATTTACAGGACAGTGAAAGGCCTCTATTACAGGACAGTGAAAGCCTCCATTACAGGACAGTGAAAGGCCTCTATTACAGGACAGTGAAAGGCCTCTATTACATGGACAGTTGAAAGGCCTTCTATTACGAGGACCAGTGAAAGGCCTCTATTACAGGACAGTGAAATGCCTCTATTACAGGACAGTGAAAGGCCTCTATTACAGGACAGTGAAAGGCCTCTATTACAGGACAGTGAAAGGCCTCTATTACAGGACAGTGAAAGGCCTCTATTACAGGACAGTGAAAGGCCTCTATTACAGGACAGTTTAAGGCCTCTATTACAGGACAGTGAAAGGCCTCCGTTACAGTACAGTGAAAGGCCTCTATTACAGGACAGTGAAAGGCCTCTATTACAGGACAGTGAAAGGCCTCCGTTACAGGACAGTGAAAGGCCTCTATTACAGGAAAATGAAAGGCCTCCGTTACAGTACAGTGAAAGGCCTCTATTACAGGACAGTGAAAGGCCTCTATTACAGGACAGTGAAAGGCCTCTATTACAGGACAGTGAAAGGCCTCTATTACAGTACAGTGAAAGGCCTCTATTACAGGACAGTGAAAGTCCTCTATTACAGGACAGTGAAAGGCCTCTATTACAGGACAGTGAAAGGCCTCTATTACAGGACAGTGAAAGGCCTCTATTACAGGACAGTGAAAGGCCTCTATTACAGGACAGTGAAAGGCCTCTATTACAGTAGAGTGAAAGGCCTCTATTACAGGACAGTGAAAGGCCTCCGTTACAGTACAGTGAAAGGCTTCTATTACAGGACAGTGAAAGGCCTCTTTTACAGGACAGTGAAAGGCCTCCGTTACAGTACAGTGAAAGGCCTCTATTACAGGACAGTGAAAGGCCTCCGTTACAGTACAGTGAAAGGCCTCTATTACAGGACAGTGAAAGGCCTCTATTACAGGACAGTGAAAGGCCTCTATTACAGTACAGTGAAAGGCCTCTATTACAGGACATTGAAAGGCCTCCATCACAGGACAGTGAAATGCCTCTATTACAGGACAGTGAAAGGCCTCTATTACAGGACAGTGAAAGGCCTCTATTACAGGACAGTGAAAGGCCTCTATTACAGGACAGTGAAAGGCCTCTATTACAGGACAGTGAAAGGCCTCTATTACAGGACAGTGAAAGGCCTCTATTACAGTAGAGTGAAAGGCCTCTATTACAGGACAGTGAAAGGCCTCCGTTACAGTACAGTGAAAGGCTTCTATTACAGGACAGTGAAAGGCCTCTTTTACAGGACAGTGAAAGGCCTCCGTTACAGTACAGTGAAAGGCCTCTATTACAGGACAGTGAAAGGCCTCCGTTACAGTACAGTGAAAGGCCTCTATTACAGGACAGTGAAAGGCCTCTATTACAGGACAGTGAAAGGCCTCTATTACAGTACAGTGAAAGGCCTCTATTACAGGACATTGAAAGGCCTCCATCACAGGACAGTGAAATGCCTCTATTACAGGACAGTGAAAGGCCTCTATTACAGGACAGTGAAAGGCCTCTATTACAGGACAGTGAAAGGCCTCCGTTACAGTACAGTGAAAGGCCTCTATTACAGGACAGTGAAAGGCCTCTATTACAGGACAGTGAAAGGCCTCCGTTACATTACAGTGAAAGGCCTCTATTACAGGACAGTGAAAGGCCTCCGTTACAGTACAGTGAAAGGCCTCTATTACAGGACAGTGAAAGGCCTCTATTACAGTACAGTGAAAGGGCTCCATTACAGTACAGTGAAAGGCCTCTATTACAGGACAGTGAAAGGCCTCTATTACAGTACAGTGAAAGGCCTCTATTACAGGACAGTGAATGGCCTCCATCACAGGACAGTGAAATGCCTCTATTACAGGACAGTGAAAGGCCTCTATTACAGGACAGTGAAAGGCCTCCGTTACAGTACAGTGAAAGGCCTCTATTACAGGACAGTGAAAGGACTCTATTACAGGACAGTGAAAAGCCTCCGTTACAGGACAGTGAAAGGCCTCTATTACAGGACAGTGAAAGGCCTCCGTTACAGTACAGTGAAAGGCCTCTGTTACAGGACAGTGAAAGGCCTCTATTACAGGACAGTGAAAGGCCTCTATTACAGGACAGTGAAAGGCCTCTATTACAGGACAGTGAAAGGCCTCTATTACAGTACAGTGAAAGCCCTCTATTACAGGACAGTGAAAGGCCTCTATTACAGGACAGTGAAAGGCCTCTATTACAGGACAGTGAATGGCCTCTATTACAGGACAGTGAAAGGCCTCTATTACAGTACAGTGAAAGGCCTCTATTACAGGACAGTGAAAGGCCTCTGTTACAGTACAGTGAAAGGCCTCTATTACAGGACAGTGAAAGGCCTCCGTTACAGTACAGTGAAAGGCCTCTATTACAGGACAGTGAAAGGCCTCTATTACAGTACAGTGAAAGGCCTCCATTACAGTACAGTGAAAGGCCTCTATTACAGGACAGTGAAAGGCCTCTATTACAGGACAGTGAAAGGCCTCTATTACAGTACAGTGAAAGCCCTCTATTACAGGACAGTGAAAGGCCTCTATTACAGGACAGTGAAAGGCCTCTATTACAGGACAGTGAAAGGCCTCTATTACAGGACAGTGAAAGGCCTCTATTACAGGACAGTGAAATGCCTCTATTACAGTACAGTGAAAGGCCTCTATTACAGGACAGTGAAAGGCCTCCGTTACAGTACAGTGAAAGGCCTCTATTACAGGACAGTGAAAGGCCTCTATTACAGGACAGTGAAAGGCCTCCGTTACAGTACAGTGAAAGGCCTCTACTACAGGACAGTGAAAGGCCTCCGTTACAGTACAGTGAAAGGGTTCTATTACAGGACAGTGAAAGGTCTCTATTACAGGACAGTGAAAGGCCTCTATTACAGTACAGTGAAAGGCCTCTATTACAGGACAGTGAAAGGCCTCTATTACAGGACAGTGAAAGGCCTCTATTACAGGACAGTGAAAGGCCTCTATTACAGGACAGTGAAATGCCTCTATTACAGGACAGTGAAAGGCCTCTATTACAGGACAGTGAAAGGCCTCTATTACAGGACAGTGAAAGGCCTCTATTACAGGACAGTGAAAGGCCTCCGTTACAGTACAGTGAAAGGCCTCTATTACAGGACAGTGAAAGGCCTCTATTACAGGACAGTGAAAGGCCTCTATTACAGGACAGTGAAAGGCCTCTATTACAGGACAGTGAAAGGCCTCTATTACAGGACAGTGAAAGGCCTCCGTTACAGTACAGTGAAAGGCCTCTATTACAGGACAGTGAAAGGCCTCTATTACAGGACAGTGAAAGGCCTCTATTACAGGACAGTGAAAGGCCTCTATTACAGGACAGTGAAAGGCCTCTATTACAGGACAGTGAAAGGCCTCTATTACAGTACAGTGAAAGGCCTCTATTACAGGACAGTGAAAGGCCTCCGTTACAGTACAGTGAAAGGCCTCTATTACAGGACAGTGAAAGGCCTCTATTACAGGACAGTGAAAGGCCTCCGTTACAGTACAGTGAAAGGCCTCTATTACAGGACAGTGAAAGGCCTCCGTTACAGTACAGTGAAAGGCCTCTATTACAGGACAGTGAAAGGCCTCTATTACAGTACAGTGAAAGGGCTCCATTACAGTACAGTGAAAGGCCTCTATTACAGGACAGTGAAAGGCCTCTATTACAGTACAGTGAAAGGCCTCTATTACAGGACAGTGAATGGCCTCCATCACAGGACAGTGAAATGCCTCTATTACAGGACAGTGAAAGGCCTCTATTACAGGACAGTGAAAGGCCTCCGTTACAGTACAGTGAAAGGCCTCTATTACAGGACAGTGAAAGGACTCTATTACAGGACAGTGAAAAGCCTCCGTTACAGGACAGTGAAAGGCCTCTATTACAGGACAGTGAAAGGCCTCCGTTACAGTACAGTGAAAGGCCTCTATTACAGGACAGTGAAAGGCCTCTATTACAGGACAGTGAAAGGCCTCTATTACAGGACAGTGAAAGGCCTCTATTACAGGACAGTGAAAGGCCTCTATTACAGGACAGTGAAAGGCCTCTATTACAGTACAGTGAAAGCCCTCTATTACAGGACAGTGAAAGGCCTCTATTACAGGACAGTGAAAGGCCTCTATTACAGGACAGTGAATGGCCTCTATTACAGGACAGTGAAAGGCCTCTATTACAGTACAGTGAAAGGCCTCTATTACAGGACAGTGAAAGGCCTCTGTTACAGTACAGTGAAAGGCCTCTATTACAGGACAGTGAAAGGCCTCCGTTACAGTACAGTGAAAGGCCTCTATTACAGGACAGTGAAAGGCCTCTATTACAGTACAGTGAAAGGCCTCCATTACAGTACAGTGAAAGGCCTCTATTACAGGACAGTGAAAGGCCTCTATTACAGGACAGTGAAAGGCCTCTATTACAGTACAGTGAAAGCCCTCTATTACAGGACAGTGAAAGGCCTCTATTACAGGACAGTGAAAGGCCTCTATTACAGGACAGTGAAAGGCCTCTATTACAGGACAGTGAAAGGCCTCTATTACAGGACAGTGAAAGGCCTCTATTACAGTACAGTGAAAGGCCTCTATTACAGGACAGTGAAAGGCCTCCGTTACAGTACAGTGAAAGGCCTCTATTACAGGACAGTGAAAGGCCTCTATTACAGGACAGTGAAAGGCCTCCGTTACAGTACAGTGAAAGGCCTCTATTACAGGACAGTGAAAGGCCTCCGTTACAGTACAGTGAAAGGGTTCTATTACAGGACAGTGAAAGGTCTCTATTACAGTACAGTGAAAGGCCTCCATTACAGTACAGTGAAAGGCCTCTATTACAGGACAGTGAAAGGCCTCTATTACAGTACAGTGAAAGGCCTCTATTACAGGACAGTGAAAGGCCTCCATCACAGGACAGTGAAATGCCTCTATTACAGGACAGTGAAAGGCCTCTATTACAGTACAGTGAAAGGCCTCTATTACAGGACAGTGAAAGGCCTCTATTACAGGACAGTGAAAGGCCTCCGTTACAGTACAGTGAAAGGCCTCTATTACAGGACAGTGAAAGGCCTCTATTACAGGACAGTGAAAGGCCTCTATTACAGGACAGTGAAAGGCCTCTATTACAGTACAGTGAAAGGCCTCTATTACAGGACAGTGAAAGGCCTCTATTACAGGACAGTGAAAGGCCTCTATTACAGGACAGTGAAAGGCCTCTATTACAGGACAGTGAAAGGCCTCCATCACAGGACAGTGAAATGCCTCTATTACAGGACAGTGAAAGGCCTCTATTACAGTACAGTGAAAGGCCTCTATTACAGGACAGTGAAAGGCCTCTATTACAGTACAGTGAAAGGCCTCCGTTACAGTACAGTGAAAGGCCTCCGTTACAGTACAGTGAAAGGCCTCCGTTACAGTACAGTGAAAGGCCTCCGTTACAGTACAGTGAAAGGCCTCTGTTACAGTACAGTGAAAGGCCTCTGTTACAGTACAGTGAAAGGCCTCTGTTACAGGACAGTGAAAGGCCTCCGTTACAGTACAGTGAAAGGCCTCTATTACAGGACAGTGAAAGGCATCTATTACATGACAGTGAAAGGCCTCTATTACAGGACAGTGAAAGGCCTCTATTACAGTACAGTGAAAGGCCTCTATTACAGGACAGTGAAAGGCCTCTATTACAGGGCAGTGAAAGGCCTCTATTACAGGACAGTGAAAGGCCTCTATTACAGGACAGTGAAAGGCCTCTATTACATTACAGTGAAAGGCCTCTATTACAGGACAGTGAAAGGCCTCTATTACAGGACAGTGAAAGGCCTCTATTACAGGACAGTGAAAGGCCTCTATTACAGGACAGTGAAAGGCCTCTATTACAGGACAGTGAAAGGCCTCTATTACAGGACAGTGAAAGGCCTCTATTACAGGACAGTGAAATGTGTCTTTTATACTGAATCAAGTACTTCCTTGCCGCCCAGCCCAAAAATCAGACACATTTTCACCTAAAAAACGCTAATACGATTATTTTAAAAAGTGTGTCTTAGGCTTAATAAGTGTGGAAATTGGCCTGTCACATAAGGCGTGACAGGGGTGGTAAATTATATGATTACAGAAGCAAAGCCCCAACCAGGCCTCAGCCTTTGTTTCTTTACACGTCGTAATCTGCCCAAATAGATATGACAGAGACAACTACATTAGAATTGACAAAAAGTAGAGCAAATTAATATGACAGAGGAAACATTATTGTCTCATTATGATAATAATAAGCTTACAAAGATTATATGTCCCAGGAGATGTTCTCTTTCATTACAGTGTTAACCCGTGAAAATGGTTCTTCTTCCACTTCCTCTCCTCTAACCGAGGACTGTCTCTTCCTCTTCTCTTCCTCTCCTCTTCCTCTCCTCTAACCGAGGACTGTCTCTTCCTCTCCTCTAACTGAGGACTGTCTCTTCCTCTCTTCTTCCTCTCCTCTCCTATTTCTCTCCTCTAACTGAGGACTGGCTCTTCCTCTCCTCTTCCTCTCCTCTTCCTCTCCTCTAACCGAGGACTGGCTCTTCCTCTCCTCTTCCTCTCCTATTCATCTTCCTCTCCTCTTCCTCTCCTCTAACTGAGGACTGGCTCTTCCTCTCCTCTTCCTCTCCTCTTCCTCTCCTCTTCCTCTCCTCTAACCGAGGACTGGCTCCTCCTCTCCTCTTCCTCTCCTCTTCCTCTCCTATTCATCTTCCTCTCCTCTTCCTCTCCTCTAACCGAGGACTGTCTCTTCCTCTCCTCTTCCTCTCCTCTTCCTCTCCTCTCCTCTAACCATGTGTTTGATGTATTGGATACCATTCTACTAATTCCACTCCAGCTATTACCACGAGCCCGTCCTCCCCAATTAAGGTGTCACCAACCTCCTTTGGTGTGTAGGCCTAGTGTTTTCTGGCTGGCCTGAAGGAAGCCTGTAGGACCACTAGATGGAGTCAGATCCTTCCGAAGGAGCTTTGGAGACATGGTGGGTAGAGGAGAGGCTATAAGGACACTCCTGACCTGTAAAATCACTAACCAAAATCTAAAACGGACTCTTACCTTAACCCTAACCCTAACCTTAACCTAATTTTAATTCCTAAATTAAATATGGTTTTGTCCTTAAAGCCTTTTCCGGTGGAGATGTGATGGGAACGTGAAGTGAAGCGGGAACAGTCTATAAACAGCTCTGAGGTAAAGCACTGGCAATAAGAGTGCAGTAACAGTGAAGCAGGTGTCTACCCTGAGACCTTGGTGATTCACAGACACACAGAGGATACATCTAATATACATATTTATGTATTTTACTTGATATTTGTTTAAGATTACGTCTCCTTCTAATGCTGAGGTAGAACGGCCAAAGCCTGCTCCCAATCCCAGCTCATAAGGAAACTTAATTCAGCTTGTTATACATACTGACATTGGAATATTTCAACCAGAGACTGAGGATATAAATTATTTCATCACATGAACTCGTAGAAGAATTTTCCAGCTCTTGTGATAAATTACCAAACTGGTCCTTTTCCCTGAACAGAGAGCTTGGAGAGCAGGCAGAGAGAGGGCCTTGTGTATGATACCCCTATTATATTACCAGGGTCCCAGGAACACAGGGCGTACAGGAACACAGGACGTCCAGGAACACAGGACGTCCAGGAACACAGGACGTCCAGGAACACAGGACCTACAGGAACACAGGACGTCCAGGAACACAGGACGTCCAGGAACACAGGACGTCCAGGAACACAGGACGTCCAGGAACACAGGACGTCCAGGAACACAGGACCTACAGGAACACAGGACCTACAGGAACACAGGACGTCCAGGAACACAGGACGTCCAGGAACACAGGACCTACAGGAACACAGGACGTCCAGGAACACAGGACGTCCAGGAACACAGGACGTCCAGGAACACAGGACGTCCAGGAACACAGGACGTCCAGGAACACAGGACCTACAGGAACACAGGACCTACAGGAACACAGGACCTACAGGAACACAGGACCTACAGGAACACAGGACCTACAGGAACACAGGACCTACAGGAACACAGGACCTACAGGAACACAGGACCTACAGGAACACAGGACCTACAGGAACACAGGACCTACAGGAACACAGGACCTACAGGAACACAGGACCTACAGGAACACATTCCATGTAAAATATTCTAGAACAAAGTGGAACTCAGGAGAATCAAATATATTCTGAAAGGATGTGACTGCATGCCTCTTCTGGCTGGGTGCTATGATAGAACAGACAGAGTGGTGTTACAATGCAGTACTTCTCTAATGGAAAGACACCCAGCCCAATGACTCCAGTCTAACACACACAGCTCCTGTCAGCCTCCTGACACCAGTCTAACACACACAGCTCCTGTCAGCCCCATTACTCCAGTCTAACACACACAGCTCTTGTCAGCCCCCTGACTCCAGTCTAACACACACAGCTCCTGTCAGCCTCCTGACACCAGTCTAACACACACAGCTCCTGTCAGCCTCCTGACACCAGTCTAACACACACAGCTCTTGTCAGCCCCCTGACTCCAGTCTAACACACACAGCTCCTGTCAGCCTCCTGACACCAGTCTAACACACACAGCTCCTGTCAGCCCCATTACTCCAGTCTAACACACACAGCTCCTGTCAGCCCCCTGACTCCAGTCTAACAAACACAGCTCCTGTCAGCCCCATTACTCCAGTCTAACACACACAGCTCTTGTCAGCCCCATTACCCCAGTCTAACAAACACAGCTCCTGTCAGCCCCATTACTCCAGTCTAACACACACAGCTCCTGTCAGCCCCCTGACTCCAGTCTAACACACACAGCTCTTGTCAGTCCCCTGACTCCAGACTAACACACACACAGCTCCTGTCAGTCCCCTGATGCCAGTCTAACACACACAGCTCCTGTCAGTCCCCTGACTCCAGACTAACACACACACAGCTCCTGTCAGTCCCCTGACTCCAGTCTAACACACACAGCTCCTGTCAGTCCCCTGACTCCAGACTAACACACACACAGCTCCTGTCAGCCCCATTACTCCAGTCTAACACACACAGCTCCTGTCAGCCCCCTGACTCCAGTCTAACACACACAGCTCTTGTCAGTCCCCTGACTCCAGACTAACACACACACAGCTCCTGTCAGTCCCCTGACTCCAGTCTAACACACACAGCTCCTGTCAGTCCCCTGACTCCAGACTAACACACAGACACAGTTCCTTGTCAGCCCCCTGAATCCAGTCTAACACACACACAAAAAAAGCTTCCGAAAGTTTAAAACATTGTTCTTGATAGAGATCTCTAAGGCGGATTACACCATTTAGCACGTAGCAGTTGTGTCAGGTAATTGAGTCAAGCTGCAGAGTGTATACATGTATAAAATGTGTCATGACGGTAAATAGTGTATTGTGTTTCAGAGGCTTACATTTCACTTGGTATGAATATTCATAGTTGACACTGATTGAAAGACATTAAACAACCGGCTGGTTGTCCCTCTTCCCGTAACAAGGCAAAGCCCCGGCAGATTCCTGGGTGGCAGACAGGAAAGGAAAGGCTTCCCGAAACAAAGACTGAGGAAATGTAATGCCTAATCCTCTCCTCTCCTCTCCTCTCCTCTCCTCTCCTCTCCTCTCCTCTCCTCTCCTCTCCTCTCCTCTCCTCTCCTCCACCTCTCCTCTCCTCCACCTCTCCTCACCTCCACCTCTCCTCCACCTCTCCTGCCCTTGGAATCAGTGTCTCTCATCCTGGAATATGTATAATTTAAAAAAATAATATTTAATGAAAAAAAAACATATAAAGACAAAAAACAATAGACAACTCAACATGTACATTTTCCCAGAATAACCTCACTGACCCACATGTTCCCATCCCCTCACAAAAACACTCTCATATCTGATCTCCGGGACATCTCCAGCGCTTCCTGCCTTACTGCTTCCAACGGCACTGTTCCGATATGTACAGTACATGACACAGTGGAAGTGGGAAGTTTACATACACCTTAGCCAAATACATTTAAACTCAGTTTTTCACAATTCCTGACATTTAATCCAAGTAAAAATTCCCTGTCTTAGGTCAGTTAGGATCACCACTTTATTTTAAGAATGTGAAATGTCAGAATAATAGTAGAGAGAATGATTTATTTCAGCTTTTATTTTTTTCATCACATTCCCAGTGGGTCAGAAGTTTACATGCACTCAATTAGTATTTGGTAGCATTGCCTTTAAATTGTTTAACTTTTACTGCCTCAGAAACCCGGATCCGGGATCACCCCCCACCCCCCCCACACTGATTAGCATCACTAGCATAGCGTCACATTTAAATAGTAGCATCTAAATATCATTAAATCACAAGTCCAAGACACCAAATGAAAGATACAGATCTTGTGAATAAAGTCACCATTTCAGATTTTTAAAATGTTTTACAGGGAAGACAAAATATGTAAATCTATTAGCTAACCATGTTCGCAAAAGACACCCTTTTTCTTTGTCCACCATTTTTTCTCAACACCAGTAGCTATCACCAATTCGGCTAAACTAAGATATTGATAGCCACTAACCAAGAAAAAACCTCATCAGATGACAGTCTGATAACATATTTATGGTATAGGATAGGTTTTGTTAGAAAAATGTGCATATTTCAGGTATAAATCATAGTTTGCCATTGCAGCCACCATCACAAATCTCACCAAAGCGACTAGAATTACTACAGAGAGCAACGTGTATGACCAATTTACTCATCATAAAACATTTCATAAAAATAGACAAAGCATAGCAATGGAAAGACACAGATCTTGTGATTTCAGACAATATTTCAGATTTTCTAAGCGTTTTACAGCGAAAACACAATAAATCGATAAGTTAGCATACCACATGTGCAAACGTCACCCCAGCATGAATTCAAGCCAAAGGGAGCGATATCGTTATCATCGCCAAAAGATATAAGTTTTTTCACTAACCTTTTCAGAATTCTTCCGATGACACTCCTGTAACATCATATTACAACATACATATATTGTTTGTTCGAAAATGTGCATATTTAGCCATAAAAAACCGTGGTTATACAATGAAAATAGTAGCAAATCAAGCCTCAACATGTCGGACGCCATCTTTCATAGTGATCTAGTTTAATCGAAAGCTAATCATATACTTGACTAAAAAATACAGGGTTGACAGGAATCGAAAGACAAATTAGTTCTTAATGCAATCGCTGATTTACATTTCTAAAATTATCCTTACTGTGCAATACAGGGTTCGCCAAGCGAAGGGATACAAAACAAAATGGCGCAATATGCGTTTAAAATATTTCGACAGAACAACGATTTATCATATTAAATATTTCTTACTTTGAGGTGATTTTCCATCAGATTCTTGGGCAATGTATCCTTTCTTGGGTCTAATCTTCTTTTGGTCGAAAGATGTCCTCTGTCCGTCGAAATGCCCACTAACGTTCGACCGGGACCCCGAAACGTGCCCAAAGCTTCAAAGAGCATCACATAGAAATTCCTCAAAATCGCACTAAACGGATATAAATTGCTATAAAACGGTTTAAATTAACTACGTTATGATGTTTCTAACTCCTATATCGAATTAAATTACAGACGGATACATTTCACGTTGATAACCGAGCCTTTGAAAATGGCATCCCGAGGTCCTCTTCTGCGTAATGGCCAGAGTCGAAAGGGGGGCTACCCTCACTCCTTGGCCTTTTATAACCTCTGAGAGCTACGCAGAAAGCCCATTCCACTTCTCATTGGTTACTGACATCCAGGGGAAGGCGGGTGCAGTTCATGTCGTTCCATAGGATATACACAGACCTTAAAAACTGATCTGAAACCAGAGCTTCGCTCTCAGACCTTCGCACTATCTGTCATGGATTTCGCTGTAGAAAGAGTTCTGGGTCACCCACAGACATAATTCCAACGTTTTATGAAACTAGAGAGTGTTTTCTATCCAATAGAATTTATAATATGCATATTGTACGAGCAAGAATTGAGCACGAGGCAGTTTAATTTGGCGACACCCAGAAAAAATAAATGCTAACTGCTCCCCCTATTGACAAAAGGTTTAACTTGGGTCAAACGTTTCAGGTAGCCTTCCACAAGCTTCCCACAATAAGTTGGATGAATTTTGGGCCATTCCTCCTGACAGAGCTGGTGTAACTGAGTCAGGTTTGTAGGCCTCCTTGCTCGCACATGCTTTTTCAGTTCTGCCCACAAATTTTCTATAGGATTGAGTTCAGGGCTTTGTGATGGCCACTCCAATACCTGTACTTTGTTGTCCTTAAGCCATTTTGCCACAACTTTGGAAGTATGCTTGGGGTCATTGTCCATTTGGAAGACCCATTTGCGACCAAGCTTTAACTTCCTGACTAATGTCTTGAGATGTTGCTTCCATATATCCACGTAATTTTCCTCCTCATGATGCCATCTATTTTGTGAAGTGCACCAGTCCCTCCTGCAGCAAAGCACCCCCACAACATGATGCTGCCACCCCCGTGCTTCACGGTTGGGATTGTGTTCTTCGGCTTGCAAGCCTCCCCCTTTTTTCTCCAAAACATAACGATGGTCATTACGGCCAAACAGTTCTATTTTTGTTTCATCAGACCAGAGGACATTTCTCCAAAAAGTACGATCTTTGTCCCCATGTGCAGTTGCAAACCGTAGTCTGTCTTTTTTTATGGCGGTTTTGGAGCAGTGGCTTCTTCCTTGCTGAGCGGCATTTCAGGTTATGCCGATATAGGACTCATTTTACTGTGGAATACAAATACTTTTGTACCTGTTTCCTCCAGCATCTTCACAAGGTCCTTTGCTGTTGTTCTGGGATTGATTTGCAATTTTCGCACCAAAGTACATTCATCTCTAGGAGACAGAACGCATCTCCTTCCTGAGTGGTATGACGGCTGCGTGGTCCCATGGTGTTTATACTTGCGTACTATTGTTTGTACAGATGAACGTGGTACCTTCAGGCGTTTGGAAATTGCTCCCAAGGATGAACCAGACTTGTGGAGGTCTACAATTTTTTTCTGAGGTCTTGGCTGATTTCTTTTGATTTTCCCATGATGTCAAGCAAAGAGACACTGGGTTTGAAGGTAGGCCTTGAAATACATCCACAGGTACACCTCCAATTGACTCAAATTATGTCAATTAGCCTATCAGAAGCTTCTAAAGCCATGACATCATTTTCTGGAATTTTCCAAGCTGTTTAAAGGCACAGTCAACTTAGTGTATGTAAACGTCTGACCCACTGGAATTGTGATACAGTGAATTATAAGTGAAATAATCTGTCTGTAAACAATTGTTGGAAAAATTACTTGTGTCATGCACAAAGTAGATGTCCTAACAGACTTGTCAAAACTATAGTTAGTTAACAAGAAATTTGTAGTGGTTGAAAAACGAGTTTTAATAACTCCAACCTCAGTGGATGTAAACTTCCAACTTCAACTGTATCTATATTTTGTTGTATGATGTTTCTCCATAACCAGCATCTTGATTCTAGTTGTTAGTGTGTGTGTGTGTGTGTGTGTGTGTGTGTGTGTGTGTGTGTGTGTGTGTGTCACGATCGTCTTGATAAGAGAGAGAGGACCAAGGCGCAGAAAAATACATATTTTAATGAAGGAAAAAACAAACACTTACAAAATGAACAAAACAAACGATCGTGAAGCTAAACCTGAACTAAGTGCACACATGCAACATAGAACATAGACATAGACAACTACCCACAAAAGCCTACTGCCTATGGCTGCCTTAAATATGGCTCCCAATCAGAGACAATGAATGACAGCTGTCTCTGATTGAGAACCAAACTAGGCAGCCAAAGACATAACTAGACAACTATACTCTACTCTGCCCCATACACATACAACACCCCATAGACACTACAAAAACACATACATTCCCCATGTCACACCCTGACCTAACTAAAAAACATAAAGAAAACAAAGAATACTAAGGCCAGGGCGTGACAGTGTGTGTGTGTGTGTGTGTGTGTGTGTGTGTGTGTGTGTGTGTGTGTGTGTGTGTGTGTGTGTGTGTGTGTGTGTGTGTGTGTGGTGTTTTTAGTTGTATCTTTCATGGTTCTTCAGTGAGGAAATAACCCAACATTCTAGTGTCTTGTTGTTTAGAGACACCCGCGTTGATTAACCCTTGTTCATGTGTTTGTTGTTCACCCAAAGGTTGCGGGTCTGATGGATACACAACATTATTGTGTGTTTAAAACAATACAGAATAACAATTTACGTAAAACTACTTAATGTTTAGATGTTGATTTATATCAATTTTCTTGCACTTGATGCATGTGTCTTCATGTCCTTCTTGGGTCCACACACATCGCAGCGCTTCTTCTTGTTGCTACCGGCTGCAATCTAGAATGATAAAAACACTGAGTTCAGGGATTTTACGAACATCTCACTCACATATATAGTTACAGCAGGCCAAGGTAGGAGAGTCAGACACATCTCACTCACATATATAGTTACAGCAGACCAAGGTAGGAGAGTCAGACACATCTCACTCACATATATAGTTACAGCAGGCCAAGGTAGGAGAGTCAGACACATCTCACTCACATATATAGTTACAGCAGACCAAGGTAGGAGAGTCAGACACATCTCACTCACATATATAGTTACAGCAGACCAAGGTAGGAGAGTCAGACACATCTCACTCACATATATAGTTACAGCAGGCCGAGGTAGGAGAGTCAGACACATCTCACTCACATATATAGTTACAGCAGGCCGAGGTAGGAGAGTCAGACACATCTCACTCACATATATAGTTACAGCAGACCAAGGTAGGAGAGTCAGACACATCTCACTCACATATATAGTTACAGCAGGCCGAGGTAGGAGAGTCAGACACATCTCACTCACATATATAGTTACAGCAGGCCAAGGTAGGAGAGTCAGACACATCTCACTCACATATATAGTTACAGCAGACCGAGGTAGGAGAGTCAGACACATCTCACTCACATATATAGTTACAGCAGACCAAGGTAGGAGAGTCAGACACATCTCACTCACATATATAGTTACAGCAGGCCGAGGTAGGAGAGTCAGACACATCTCACTCACATATATAGTTACAGCAGGCCAAGGTAGGAGAGTCAGACACATCTCACTCACATATATAGTTACAGCAGGCCAAGGTAGGAGAGTCAGACACATCTCACTCACATATATAGTTACAGCAGGCCAAGGTAGGAGAGTCAGACACATCTCACTCACATATATAGTTACAGCAGGCCAAGGTAGGAGAGTCAGACACATCTCACTCACATATATAGTTACAGCAGGCCAAGGTAGGAGAGTCAGACACATCTCACTCACATATATAGTTACAGCAGGCCAAGGTAGGAGAGTCAGACACATCTCAATCACAGATATAGTTACAGCAGGCCAAGGTAGGAGAGTCAGACACATCTCACTCACATATATAGTTACAGCAGGCCAAGGTAGGAGAGTCAGACACACACACATATATAGTTACAGCAGGCCAAGGTAGGAGAGTCAGACACATCTCACTCACATATATAGTTACAGCAGGCCAAGGTAGGAGAGTCAGACACATCTCACACACATATATAGTTACAGCAGGCCGAGGTAGGAGAGTCAGACACATCTCACTCACATATATAGTTACAGCAGGCCGAGGTAGGAGAGTCAGACACATCTCACTCACATATATAGTTACAGCAGACCAAGGTAGGAGAGTCAGACACATCTCACTCACATATATAGTTACAGCAGGCCAAGGTAGGAGAGTCAGACACATCTCACTCACATATATAGTTACAGCAGACCGAGGTAGGAGAGTCAGACACATCTCACTCACATATATAGTTACAGCAGACCAAGGTAGGAGAGTCAGACACATCTCACTCACATATATAGTTACAGCAGGCCAAGGTAGGAGAGTCAGACACATCTCAATCACATATATAGTTACAGCAGGCCAAGGTAGGAGAGTCAGACACATCTCACTCACATATATAGTTACAGCAGGCCAAGGTAGGAGAGTCAGACACACACACATATATAGTTACAGCAGGCCAAGGTAGGAGAGTCAGACACATCTCACTCACATATATAGTTACAGCAGGCCAAGGTAGGAGAGTCAGACACATCTCACTCACATATATAGTTACAGCAGGCCAAGGTAGGAGAGTCAGACATCTCACTCACATATATAGTTACAGCAGGCCAAGGTAGGAGAGTCAGACACATCTCAATCACATATATAGTTACAGCAGGCCAAGGTAGGAGAGTCAGACACATCTCACTCACATATATAGTTACAGCAGGCCAAGGTAGGAGAGTCAGACACACACACATATATAGTTACAGCAGGCCAAGGTAGGAGAGTCAGACACATCTCACTCACATATATAGTTACAGCAGGCCAAGGTAGGAGAGTCAGACACATCTCACTCACATATATAGTTACAGCAGGCCAAGGTAGGAGAGTCAGACACACACACATATATAGTTACAGCAGGCCGAGGTAGGAGAGTCAGACACATCTCACTCACATATATAGTTACAGCAGGCCAAGGTAGGAGAGTCAGACACACACACATGCAACATCATCACTCACGCTGACTTCCTGTATTGAAGTTGTTGGTTCTGTGGGTCGGGGCGGATGGGGCACCAGCATCCTCCTCCTGAATCCTCCCCACGATGGCTGCAGAAGCTGGGGTCCTTGGGATATGTTGCCTCCTCTGGATTTGAGGTCTTACCAACGACTTGCCCAGCTCCTCGAGAAAGAGCCGTCTCCTCTGGATTTGAGGTCTTACCAACGCCTTGCCCAGCTCCTCGAGAAAGAGCCGTCTCCTCTGGATTTGAGGTCTTACCAACGCCTTGCCCAGCTCCTCGAGAAAGAGACGTCTCCTCTGGATTTGAGGTCTTACCAGTGCCTTGCCCAGCTCCTGGAGAAAGAGACGTCTCCTCTGGATTTGAGGTCTTACCAACGCCTTGCCCAGCTCCTCGAGAAAGAGCCGTCTCCTCTGGATTTGAGGTCTTACCAACGCCTTGCCCAGCTCCCCGAGAAAGAGACGTCTCCTCTGGATTTGAGGTCTTACCAATGCCTTACCCAGCTCCTCGAGAAAGAGACGTCTCCTCTGGATTTGAGGTCTTACCAACGCCTTGCCCAGCTCCTCGAGAAAGAGCCGTCTCCTCTGGATTTGAGGTCTTACCAACGCCTTGCCCAGCTCCTCGAGAAAGAGCCGTCTCCTCTGGATTTGAGGTCTTACCAACGCCTTGCCCAGCTCCTCGAGAAAGAGCCGTCTCCTCTGGATTTGAGGTCTTACCAGTGCCTTGCCAAGCTCCTCGAGAAAGATCCGTCTCCTCTGGAGCTTCCCTCTGTTCCATTCTGGGTTCAACTCCATGCAGATTACAAACGCGTTGTACGCCGAGATGTCCAAGGTCTTGAAGACTATAACAAGTGACCAGTGTAGGGTTCTTCTAGTCCTGGGGCTGGTTGCTGACAGGCTGGTCCTGGGGCTGGTCCTGGGGCTGGTTACTGACAGGCTTGTCCTGGGGCTGGTTACTGACGGGCTGGTCCTGGGGCTGGTCCTGGGGCTGGTTACTGACAGGCTTGTCCTGGGGCTGGTTACTGACGGGCTGGTCCTGGGGCTGGTCCTGGGGCTGACGAGCTGGTCCTTCTAGGGTTCTTCTGGTCCTGGGGCTGGTTGCTGACAGGCTGGTCCTGGGGCTGGTTGCTGATGGGCTGGTCCTGGGGCTGGCTGCTGATGGGCTGGTCCTGGGGCTGGCTGCTGAAGGGCTGGTCCTGGGGCTGGTTGCTGACGGGCTGGTCCTGGGGCTGGCTGGTCCTGGGGCTGGTTGCTGACGGGCTGGTCCTGGGGCTGGCTGGTCCTGGGGCTGGTTGCTGAAGGGCTGGTCCTGGGGCTGGTTGCTGACGGGCTGGTCCTGGGGCTGGCTGGTCCTGGGGCTGGTTACTGACGGGCTGGTCCTGGGGCTGGTTACTGACGGGCTGGTCCTGGGGCTGGTTACTGACGGGCTGGTCCTGGGGCTGGTTGCTGACGGGCTGGTCCTGGGGCTGGTTGCTGACGGGCTGGTCCTGGGGCTGGTTGCTGACGGGCTGGTCCTGGGGCTGGTTGCTGACGGGCTGGTCCTGGGGCTGGTTGCTGACGGGCTGGTCCTGGGGCTGGCTGCTGACGGGCTGGTCCTGGGGCTGGCTGAGGGTCAATCTCATCCTCTTCTTCCAACTCACTGATAGACCTAAAATGACAGAGACATGATCCTCACATTCGGAAAATGTTTCATCTTCCCTTGAGAAAGGGACACTAGCTTCTCTCTGCAAAATAAAACATGAGGCCCTCTAAGCAGAGAAACGTTTTGCCAAACTGATTGATTGTGGTGAGGAGCCACACACGCAAAGCTATTTATTTCTTGTCCCGCCCCCAATTTGCACCTGGCTGGGGTAGAGTCTGGGAAAGTACAGAATGTTTTACAATGTATCTAAATAATGTATTGTAATAACATTGTGCAGGTTCCCGCAAGACATCGTGTAGTTTCACACACTACAACGGGTAAAGAGTGCGAGAAAAGCGGGAGACAGGCAGACAGGCAGGGAGACAGGGAGACAGGCAGACAGCCAGGGAGACAGCGAGACAGGCAGACAGGCAGGGAGACAGGGAGACAGGCAGACAGGCAGGGAGACAGACAGGTTCTTGGTGCTATATTGAAACAGCAGGCCCAGGGAGGAGGAAGACAGAGTGAAGGCACACAGCAAACCTTTTTGTTTCATTTTTACCTGTTTTCACCTACACACACACTTTTCCACACTTTTATCACCCTCGGCTCCAGAGGACCCCAACACCACATATGTAATATAAATGTGTATGGGGGTGCACAGTGTTCACTCAATGAAAATGTGTTATTTAGCCACTTTCTATTATAGTGTCGAATGTAAATCTGGTGAAGTGTTGAATGTAAATCTATTAAAGTGTTGAATGTAAAGCTATTAAAGTGTTGAATGTAAAGCTATTATAGTGTTGAATGTAAATCTATTAAAGTGTTGAATGTAAAGCTATTAAAGTGTTGAATGTAAAGCTATTATAGTGTTGAATGTAAATCTGGTGAAGTGTTGAATGTAAAGCTATTAAAGTGTTGAATGTAAAGCTATTAAAGTGTTGAATGTAAAGCTATTAAAGTGTTGAATGTAAAGCTATTAAAGTGTTGAATGTAAAGCTATTAAAGTGTTGAATGTAAAGCTATTATAGTGTTGAATGTAAAGCTATTAAAGTGTTGAATGTAAAGCTATTAAAGTGTTGAATGTAAAGCTATTAAAGTGTTGAATGTAAAGCTAGTATAGTGTTGAATGTAAAGCTATTAAAGTGTTGAATGTAAAGCTATTATAGTGTTGAATGTAAAGCTATTAAAGTGTTGAATGTAAAGCTATTAAAGTGTTGAATGTAAAGCTATTATAGTGTTGAATGTAAAGCTATTAAAGTGTTGAATGTAAAGCTATTAAAGTGTTGAATGTAAAGCTATTAAAGTGTTGAATGTAAAGCTATTAAAGTGTTGAATGTAAAGCTATTATAGTGTTGAATGTAAAGCTATTAAAGTGTTGAATGTAAAGCTAGTATAGTGTTGAATGTAAAGCTATTATAGTGTTGAATGTAAAGCTATTAAAGTGTTGAATGTAAAGCTATTATAGTGTTGAATGTAAAGCTATTAAAGTGTTGAATGTAAAGCTATTATAGTGTTGAATGTAAAGCTATTAAAGTGTTGAATGTAAAGCTATTATAGTGTTAAATGTAAAGCTATTAAAGTGTTGAATGTAAAGCTATTATAGTGTTGAATGTAAAGCTATTAAAGTGTTGAATGTAAATCTATTATAGTGTTGAATGTAAAGCTATTAAAGTGTTGAATGTAAAGCTATTATAGTGTTGAATGTAAAGCTATTAAAGTGTTGAATGTAAAGCTATTATAGTGTTGAATGTAAAGCTATTATAGTGTTGAATGTAAAGCTATTAAAGTGTTGAATGTAAATCTATTAAAGTGTTGAATGTAAAGCTATTATAGTGTTGAATGTAAAGCTATTACAGTGTTGAATGTAAATCTATTAAAGTGTTGAATGTAAATCTATTAAAGTGTTGAATGTAAAGCTATTATAGTGTTGAATGTAAAGCTATTAAAGTGTTGAATGTAAAGCTATAAAAGTGTTGAATGTAAAGCTATTAAAGTGTTGAATGTAAAGCTATTATAGTGTTGAATGTAAAGCTATTATAGTGTTGAATGTAAAGCTATTAAAGTGTTGAATGTAAAGCTATTATAGTGTTGAATGTAAAGCTATTAAAGTGTTGAATGTAAAGCTATTAAAGTGTTGAATGTAAAGCTATTATAGTGTTGAATGTAAAGCTATTAAAGTGTTGAATGTAAAGCTATTAAAGTGTTGAATGTAAAGCTATTATAGTGTTGAATGTAAAGCTATTAAAGTGTTGAATGTAAAGCTATTATAGTGTTGAATGTAAAGCTATTAAAGTGTTGAATGTAAAGCTATTAAAGTGTTGAATGTAAAGCTATTATAGTGTTGAATGTAAAGCTATTAAAGTGTTGAATGTAAAGCTATTATAGTGTTGAATGTAAAGCTATTAAAGTGTTGAATGTAAAGCTATTATAGTGTTGAATGTAAAGCTATTAAAGTGTTGAATGTAAAGCTATTAAAGTGTTGAATGTAAAGCAGGTGTTTCCATTATTTTGAACGTTGTGTTGTCGCTCTGGGTCCTCTCCAGCACAGCTCTCTCACCTGTCTGTCTCCCTCTCTCTCTCTCTCTCTCTCTCTCTCTCTCTCTCTCTCTCTCTCGCTCTCTCTCTTTGTCTCCCCGTCTCTCTCTCTCTCTCTTTGTCTCCCCGTCTCTCTCTCTCTCTCTCTCTTTGTCTCCCCGTCTCTCTCTCTCTCTCTTTGTCTCCCCTTCTCTCTCTCTCCCCTTCTCTCTCGCTCTCTCTCCCTCTCTCTCTCTCGCTCTCTCCCTCCCTCCCCCTCTATCTATCCTTCCCTCTGTCTCCTACTGTTGTGTTGACAACAGACAGACAAGGCCAGGCACTCTGCAAATCAACTGTGGAAGCACTTCAAGGCCTCAGGTCAAGTTTGTGTATAACAGCTGAAATTCCATCGCGTCCGAGTCTCTCTCTTTTGTCACGTTTCTTTTGTCATGTCTCTCTCTCGCTCACGCTCTCTCTCGCTCTCGCTCTCTCTCTCCCTCTCTCTCTCTCTATCTCTCTCTTATCTCTCTTGCTCTCTCTCGGTCCCTTCTCTCTGTCCCTTCTCTCTCCCCCTCTCTCTCTCCTTCTCTCTCTCTCTCTCTCCCTCCAACTCTCTCTCTTTCTTTCCCGGCCGTCTCTAATGTTTCCACAGAAAGAGAAGAGGGGCTCAACCGCCTCACAATACAGTCAATAATGACCCCATCCTCACCCCCCCCCCCCACCCTCCGCAGCCCCCACCCTACCTCTCCCTTCCTCAACGTGTCCTGAGCAACTTTCTCCAAACTCCTTTCTCTAGGCTCTTGTGAAGCGATGAAAGAGAAACTAACCAGCATGTCAGGAGAACTCAGCTGCCTAGCAACGGGGCCACAGTTGAACTGTGCTTTGCTTCAGGTCTTGAGTAATGGAAATTGACAACGTTAAGCCCAGTCACAAGTGTTGTTTGTCACCTCTTAAATGCAAAAGAACACTAGATTGTTTTGACCAAAGTATTGGGCATGATTGATGTCTTAGAGCCACAATGACATCATTCATTTCCTCCTTGTGTTTCTACTTGGATTGATGTCATATCTTTTCTTGGTTTAGGGTTTAGGGTTAATATTTAATGTTCTGGAGGAGCATGAAAACGGCTTGGCTTTTCATCTGTGAGCAGACGACAGCGAGAGGACGGGAGAAGGGAGGAGAGGAGAGAGGAGAGGAGAGGAGAGGAGAGGAGAGGAGAGGAGAGGAGAGGAGAGGAGAGGAGAGGAGAGGAGAGGAGAGGAGAGGAGAGGAGAGGAGAGGAGAGGAGAGGTGGAGGAGAGGAGAGAGGAGGAGAGGAGAGGAGAGGAGAGGAGAGGAGAGGAGAGGAGAGGAGAGGAGAGGAGAGGAGAGGAGAGGAGAGGAGAGGAGAGGGTTGCAGAATTCTTGGAACTGGTGAAGTTGAATCATCCTGCCTCCATCTCACCCAGAAATAATTTAGGAAGAATCTTTGCCCTTTTAAGATCCACCATGTCCTGCCACAATACCCCGAGAAGGAACCAAAGGAGGTCCGAGTACAAAGAAGAACAAAGAGACACACTAAAACATAAAAGACTCTGAACCTGGTTCTGTTAGTTTTGAGACCTTCTGTAGGCTTTTGTGATTTTTCAGCTTGGGTTGCAACAATATGTCATGAAGTGGGAATGACAGTTCATCATTTGAGTCATTGAGTAGACGCTCTTATCCAGAGTGACTTACAGCGGTACATCAACAGATTAGATAGGCATAAAACTGCTGAACAATGAATCAAATGGCTACCCGGACTATTTACATTGACCCCCCTCCCCCTCTTTGTTTTTACTTCTACTCACTGTTTATTATCTATGTATTGTCACTTTACAAATTACCTCGACTACCCTGCACCCCCACACATTAACTCAGTACCGGCACCCCCGCACATTAACTCAGTACCGGTACCCCCACTCATTAACTCAGTACCTGTACCCACACTCATTAACTCAGTACCGGTACCCCCGCACATTAACTCAGTACCGGTACACACACTCATTTATGGCTGCAAGCCCGAGGTCGGTACACCTATGACAACATCCCCCACCCCCCCCACACTGATTAGCATCGCTAGCATAGCGTCACAATTAAATAGTAGCATCTAAATATCATTAAATCACAAGTCCAAGACACCAAATGAAAGATACAGATCTTGTGAATAAAGCCACCATTTCAGATTTTTAAAATGTTTTACAGGGAAGACAAAATATGTAAATCTATTAGCTAACCATGTTAGCAAAAGACACCATTTTTCTTTGTCCACCATTTTTTCTCAACACCAGTAGCTATCACCAATTCGGCTAAACTAAGATATTGATAGCCACTAACCAAGAAAAAACCTCATCAGATGACAGTCTGATAACATATTTATTGTATAGGATAGGTTTTGTTAGAAAAATGTGCATATTTCAGGTATAAATCATAGTTTACAATTGCACCCACCATCACAAATCGACTAGAATAAATACACAGAGCAACGTGTATTACCAATTTACTCATCATAAAACATTTCTTAAAAATACACAGCACATAGCAATGGAAAGACACAGATCTTGTGAATTCAGACAATATTTCAGATGTTCTAAGTGTTTTACAGCGAAAACACAATAAATCGTTATATTAGCATACCACATATGCAAACGTTACCAGAGCATTGATTCGAGCCAAAGAGAGCGATAACGTAATCATCGCCAAAATATATTAATTTTTTCACTAACCTTCTCAGAATTCTTCCGATGACACTCCTGTAACATCATATTACAACATACATATAGAGTTTGTTCGAAAATGTGCATATTTAGCCACCAAAATCATGGTTAGACAATGACAAAAGTAGCCCAGCTGATCAGAAAATGTCGTGCGCCATATTAGACAGTGATCTAGTCTTATACATAAATACTCATAAACGTGACTAAAAAAATATAGGGTGGACAGCGATTGATAGACAATTTAATTCTTAATACAATCGCTGAATTACATTTTTTTAATTATCCTTACTTTTCAATACAGGTTGCGCCAAGCGAAGCTACATCTAACAAAATGGCGGCATAAGCGATTAACATTTTTCGACAGAAACACGATTTATCATAATAAATTGTTCTTACTTTGAGCTGTTCTTCCATCAGAATCTTGGGCAAAGAATCCTTTCTTGGGTCTAATCGTCTTTTGGTCGAAAGCTGTCCTCTTGCCATGTGGAAATGCCCACTGCGTTCGGCATGAACTGGAAACGTGCCCAGAGGTTCAAAGTGTCTCAGAAAGCAATGCCTCAAAATCGCACTAAACGGATATAAATTGCTATAAAACGGTTTAAATTAACTACCTTATGATGTTTTTAACACCTATAACGAGCAAAAACATGACCGGAGAAATATTACTGGCTAAACTAAAGCTTGGAAAAAGAGCAGGTCCGTGTCCACCTTGCATCAGGCGCAGCTGGAAAAGGGACACTACCTACACGTTGTGTTGTTTTATAGAGGCTCTGATTGCGCAATCGACTCCATTCAAAGCGTCACCACGTAATGACATCCAGGGGAAGACGTAAGCAGTGTTTGTATCCTCATAGCATTCACAGGGACATTTAAACTGACTCCAGATCAGGGGCCAAGATGTCTGAAATCTGACTCCATGTCAGGGAAAGTGCTGTAGAATGAGTTCTGTTCCACTCAGAGACAAAATTTCAACGGCTATAGAAACTAGAGAGTGTTTTCTATCCAATAATAACAATAATATGCATATTGTACGAGCAAGAATTGAGTAGGAGGCCGTTTGAAATGGGCACCTATTATCTGGCTACTCAATACTGCCCCTGCAGCCATAAAAAGTTAACTCAGTACCTGTACCCACACTCATTAACTCAGTACCGGTACCCACACTCATTAACTCAGTACCGGTACACACACTCATTAACTCAGTACCGGTACCCCCGCACATTAACTCAGTACCGGTACCCACACTCATTAACTCAGTACCGGTACCCACACTCATTAACTCAGTACCGGTACCCACACTCATTAACTCAGTACTGGTACCCACACTCATTAACTCAGTACCGGCACCCCCGCACATTAACTCAGTACCGGCACCCCCGCACATTAACTCAGTACCGGTACCCACGCATATTAACTCAGTACCGGCACCCCCGCATATTAACTCAGTACCGGCACCCCCGCACATTAACTCAGTACCGGTACCCCCGCACATTAACTCAGTACCGGCACCCCCGCACATTAACTCAGTACCGGCACCCCCGCACATTAACTCAGTACCGGTACCCACACTCATTAACTCAGTACCGGTACCCCCGCACATTAACTCAGTACCGGTACCCTCGCACATTAACTCAGTACCGGTAACCCCGCACATTAACTCAGTACCGGTACCCCCGCACATTAACTCAGTACCGGCACCCCCGCACATTAACTCAGTACCGGTACCCACACTCATTAACTCAGTACCGGTACCCACACTCATTAACTCAGTACCGGTACCCACACTCATTAACTCAGTACCGGCACCCCCGCACATTAACTCAGTACCGGTACCCCCGCATATTAACTCAGTACCGGCACCCCCGCACATTAACTCAGTACCGGTACCCCCGCACATTAACTCAGTACCGGCACCCCCGCACATTAACTCAGTACCGGTACCCCCGCACATTAACTCAGTACCGGTACCCCCGCACATTAACTCAGTACCGGTACCCCCGCACATTAACTCAGTACCGGTACCCACACTCATTAACTCAGTACCGGTACCCCCGCACATTAACTCAGTACCGGTACCCCCGCACATTAACTCAGTACCGGTACCCCCACTCATTATCTCAGTACCGGTACCCCCGCACATTAACTCAGTACCGGTACCCCTGCACATTAACTCAGTACCGGTACCCACACTCATTAACTCAGTACCGGTACCCCCACTCATTAACTCAGTACCGGTACCCCCGCACATTAACTCAGTACCGGTACCCACACTCATTAACTCAGTACCGGTACCCCCGCACATTAACTCAGTACCGGTACCCCCGCACATTAACTCAGTACCGGTACCCACACACATTAACTCAGTACCGGTACCCACACTCATTAACTCAGAACCGGTACCCACACACATTAACTCAGTACCGGTACCCCCTGTATATAGCCTCATTACTGTTATGGAATTTTCTTGTGTTATTTTATTTGTATTTTTTTTAAAAGTTGATTAATTAATTTCACTGTGAGGTCTACTACACCTGTTGTATTCAGCATTTCACTGTGAGGTCTACTACACCTGTTGTATTCAGCATTTCACTGTAAGGTCTACTACACCTGTTGTATTCAGCATTTCACTGTGAGGTCTACTACACCTGTTGTATTCAGCATTTCACTGTGAGATCTACTACACCTGTTGTATTCAGCATTTCACTGTGAGGTCTACTACACCTGTTGTATTCAGCATTTCACTGTGAGGTCTACTACACCTGTTGTATTCAGCATTTCACTGTGAGGTCTACTACACCTGTTGTATTCAGCATTTCACTGTGAGATCTACTACACCTGTTGTATTCAGCATTTCACTGTGAGGTCTACTACACCTGTTGTATTCAGCATTTCACTGTGAGGTCTACTACACCTGTTGTATTCAGCATTTCACTGTGAGGTCTACTACACCTGTTGTATTCAGCGTTTCACTGTGAGGTCTACTACACCTGTTGTATTCAGCTTTTCAATGTGAGGTCTACTACACCTGTTGTATTCAGCATTTCACTGTGAGGTCTACTACACCTGTTGTATTCAGCATTTCACTGTGAGGTCTACCTACACCTGTTGTATTCAGCATTTCACTGTGAGATCTACTACACCTGTTGTATTCAGCATTTCACTGTGAGGTCTACACCTGTTGTATTCAGCGTTTCACTGTGAGGTCTACTACACCTGTTGCATTCAGCATTTCACTGTGAGGTCTACCTACAGCTGTTGTATTCAGCATTTCACTGTGAGATCTACTACACCTGTTGTATTCAGCATTTCACTGTGAGGTCTACTACACCTGTTGTATTCAGCATTTCACTGTGAGGTCTACCTACACCTGTTGTATTCAGCATTTCACTGTGAGGTCTACTACACCTGTTGTATTCAGCTTTTCAATGTGAGGTCTACTACACCTGTTGTATTCAGCATTTCACTGTGAGGTCTACTACACCTGTTGTATTCAGCATTTCACTGTGAGGTCTACTACACCTGTTGTATTCAGCATTTCACTGTGAGGTCTACTACACCTGTTGTATTCAGCATTTCACTGTAAGGTCTACTACACCTGTTGTATTCAGCATTTCACTGTAAGGTCTACTACACCTGTTGTATTCAGCATTTCACTGTAAGGTCTACTACACCTGTTGTATTCAGCATTTCACTGTGAGGTCTACTACACCTATTGTATTCAGCATTTCACTGTGAGGTCTACTACACCTGTTGTATTCAGCATTTCACTGTGAGGTCTACTACACCTGTTGTATTCAGCATTTCACTGTGAGGTCTACTACACCTGTTGTATTCAGCATTTCACTGTAAGGTCTACTACACCTGTTGTATTCAGCATTTCACTGTGAGGTCTACTACACCTGTTGTATTCAGCATTTCACTGTAAGGTCTACTACACCTGTTGTATTCAGCATTTCACTGTGAGGTCTACTACACCTGTTGTATTCAGCATTTCACTGTGAGGTCTACTACACCTGTTGTATTCAGCATTTCACTGTAAGGTCTACTACACCTGTTGTATTCAGCATTTCACTGTGAGGTCTACTACACCTGTTGTATTCAGCATTTCACTGTAAGGTCTACTACACCTGTTGTATTCAGCATTTCACTGTAAGGTCTACTACACCTGTTGTATTCAGCATTTCACTGTAAGGTCTACTACACCTGTTGTATTCAGCATTTCACTGTGAGGTCTACTACACCTATTGTATTCAGCATTTCACTGTAAGGTCTACTACACCTGTTGTATTCAGCATTTCACTGTAAGGTCTACTACACCTGTTGTATTCAGCATTTCACTGTAAGTTCTACTACACCTGTTGTATTCAGCATTTCACTGTGAGGTCTACTACACCTGTTGTATTCAGCATTTCACTGTGAGGTCTACCTACACCTGTTGTATTCAGCATTTCACTGTGAGATCTACTACACCTGTTGTATTCAGCATTTCACTGTGAGGTCTACACCTGTTGTATTCAGCGTTTCACTGTGAGGTCTACTACACCTGTTGTATTCAGCATTTCACTGTGAGGTCTACCTACAGCTGTTGTATTCAGCATTTCACTGTGAGATCTACTACACCTGTTGTATTCAGCATTTCACTGTGAGGTCTACTACACCTGTTGTATTCAGCATTTCACTGTGAGGTCTACCTACAGCTGTTGTATTCAGCATTTCACTGTGAGATCTACTACACCTGTTGTATTCAGCATTTCACTGTGAGGTCTACTACACCTGTTGTATTCAGCGTTTCACTGTGAGGTCTACTACACCTGTTGTATTCAGATTTTCAATGTGAGGTCTACTACACCTGTTGTATTCAGCATTTCACTGTGAGGTCTACTACACCTGTTGTATTCAGCATTTCACTGTGAGGTCTACTACACCTGTTGTATTCAGCATTTCACTGTGAGGTCTACTACACCTGTTGTATTCAGCATTTCACTGTAAGGTCTACTACACCTGTTGTATTCAGCATTTCACTGTAAGGTCTACTACACCTGTTGTATTCAGCATTTCACTGTAAGGTCTACTACACCTGTTGTATTCAGCATTTCACTGTGAGGTCTACTACACCTATTGTATTCAGCATTTCACTGTGAGGTCTACTACACCTGTTGTATTCAGCATTTCACTGTGAGGTCTACTACACCTGTTGTATTCAGAATTTCACTGTAAGGTCTACTACACCTGTTGTATTCAGAATTTCACTGTAAGGTCTACCACACCTGTTGTATTCAGCATTTCACTGTGAGGTCTACTACACCTGTTGTATTCAGCATTTCACTGTAAGGTCTACTACACCTGTTGTATTCAGCATTTCACTGTGAGGTCTACTACACCTGTTGTATTCAGCATTTCACTGTAAGGTCTACTACACCTGTTGTATTCAGCATTTCACTGTGAGGTCTACTACACCTGTTGTATTCAGCATTTCACTGTGAGGTCTACTACACCTGTTGTATTCAGCATTTCACTGTAAGGTCTACTACACCTGTTGTATTCAGCATTTCACTGTGAGGTCTACTACACCTGTTGTATTCAGCATTTCACTGTAAGGTCTACTACACCTGTTGTATTCAGCATTTCACTGTAAGGTCTACTACACCTGTTGTATTCAGCATTTCACTGTGAGGTCTACTACACCTATTGTATTCAGCATTTCACTGTAAGGTCTACTACACCTGTTGTATTCAGCATTTCACTGTAAGGTATACTACACCTGTTGTATTCAGCATTTCACTGTAAGGTCTACTACACCTGTTGTATTCAGCATTTCACTGTAAGGTCTACTACACCTGTTGTATTCAGCATTTCACTGTAAGGTCTACTACACCTGTTGTATTCAGCATTTCACTGTAAGGTCTACTACACCTGTTGTATTCAGCATTTCACTGTGAGGTCTACTACACCTGTTGTATTCAGCATTTCACTGTGAGGTCTACTACACCTGTTGTATTCAGCATTTCACTGTGAGGTCTACTACACCTGTTGTATTCAGCATTTCACTGTAAGGTCTACTACACCTGTTGTATTCAGCATTTCACTGTAAGGTCTACTACAACTGTTGTATTCAGCATTTCACTGTGTGTAACGGTCGTCGAAGTCGTTCTCCTCCTCAGACGAGGAGGAGCATGGATCGGACCAAAACGCAGCGAGGTATGTAGACATAATGATTTATTATAACAAGACGAAACACTATGAACACTTGAACAAACTACAAAACAATAAACGAAGTCAACAGACCTGAACAAACGAACTTACATAATAACACGAAGAACGCACGAACAGGAACAGACTACATACACGAACGAAAACGAAACAGTCCCGTGTGGTGCGACATACACAGACACGGAAGACAATCACCCACAAACAAACAGTGAAAACAACCTACCTTAAATATGGTTCTCAATCAGAGGAAATGTCAAACACCTGCCTCTAATTGAGAACCATATCAGGCAACACATTAAACCCAACATAGAAACACAACACATAGAATGCCCACCCCAACTCACGCCCTGACCAACTAAACACATACAAAAACAACAGAAAACAGGTCAGGAACGTGACAGAACCCCCCCCTCAAGGTGCGAACTCCGGGCGCACCCCTACAACTCAAGGGGAGGGTCTGGGTGGGCATCTGTCCGCGGTGGCGGCTCCGGCGCAGGACGAGGACACCACTCCACCATTGTCCTTGTCCCCCTCCTTAGCGTCCCTTGAATGGCGACCCTCGCCCCCGACCATGGTCCATGAACCTCCACCAAGGCCCCTCCTAAATATAGACAACTCAGGACAGAGAGGTAGCTCAGGACAGAGAGCTAGCTCAGGACAGAGAGCTAGCTCAGGACAGAGGGGTAGCTCAGGACAGAGAGGTAGCTCAGGACAGAGAGGTAGCTCAGGACAGAGAGGTAGCTCAGGACAGAGGGGCAGCTCAGGACAGAGAGGCAGCTCCGGACTAATGGCAGCTCAGGACAGAGGGGCAGCTCCGGACTGCGTGGTAGCTCCGGACTGCGTGGCAGCTCCGGACTGCGTGTTAGCTCAGGACTGAGTGGCAGCTCCGGACTGAGTGGCAGCTCCGGACTGCGTGGCAGCTCCGGACTGAGTGGCAACTCCGGACTGAGTGGCAGCTCCGGACTGTAGGGCAGCTCCGGACTGTAGGGCAGCTCATGACTGTAGGGCAGCTCATGACTGTAGGGCAGCTCATGACTTTAGGGCAGCTCATGACTGTAGGGCAGCTCATGACTGGAAGGCAGCTCATGACTGGAAGGCAGCTCATGACTGAAGGGCAGCTCATGACTGGAAGGCAGCTCATGACTGAAGGGCAGCTCATGACTGAAGGGCAGCTCATGACTGGAGGGCAGCTCATGACTGGAGGGCAGCTCATGACTGGCGGGCAGCTCATGACTGGAGGCCAGCTCTTGCCTGGCTGGCGGCTCTGGCAGCTCCTGACTGGCTGGCGGCTCTGGCAGCTCCTGACTGGCTGGCGGCTCTGGCGGCTCCTGACTGGCTGGCGGCTCTGGCGGCTCCTGACTGGCTGGTGGCTCTGGCGGCTCCTGACTGGCTGGCGGCTCTGGCGGATCCTGGCTGGCTGGCTCTGGCGAATCCTGGCTGGCTGGCTCTGGCGGATCCTGGCTGGCTGGCTCTGGCGGATCCTGGCTGGCTGGCTCTGGCGGATCCTGGCTGGCTGGCTCTGGCGGATCCTGGCTGGCTGGCGGCTCTGGCGGATCCTGGCTGGCTGGCGGCTCTGGCTGCTCATGGCTGGCTGGCGGCTCTGGCTGCTCATGGCTGGCTGGCGGCTCTGGCTGCTCATGGCTGGCTGGCGGCTCTGGCTGCTCATGGCTGGCTGGCGGCTCTGGCTGCTCCTGTCTGGCGGAAGGCTCTAGCGGCTCCTGTCTGGCGGAAGGCTCTAGCGGCTCCTGTCTGGCGGACGGCTCTAGCGGCTCCTGTCTGGCAGATGGCTCTGAAGGCTCATGACAGACGGGCGGCTTTGAAGGCTCAGTACAGACGGGCGGCTTTGCAGGCTCAGTACAGACGGGCGGCTTTGAAGGCTCAGTACAGACAGGCAGTTCATGCGGCGCTTGGAAGACGGACAGTTCAGACGGCGTTGGGCAGACGGGCAGTTCAGGCGCCGTTGGGCAGACGGGCAGTTCAGGCGCCGTTGGGCAGACGGGCAGTTCAGGCGCCGCTGGGCAGACGGCAGACTCTGGCCGGCCGAGGCGCACTGTAGGCCTGGTGCGTGGTGCCGGAACTGGTGGTACCGGACTGAGGGCACGCACCTCAGGGCGAGTGCGGGGAGAAGGAACAGTGCGTACAGGGCTCTGGAGACGCACATTAGGCCTAGTGCGTGGTGCCGGAACTGGTGGTACCGGGCTGGGGACACGCATCTCAGGGCTAGTGTGGGAAACAGCAACAGGACTCTGGAGACGCACAGGAGGCTTGGTGCGTGGTGTAGGCACTGGTGGTAATGGGCAGGAGACACGCACCATAGGGCTAGTGCGTGGAGGAGGAACAGGGCTCTGGAGACGCACAGGAGGCTTGGTACGTTGTGTAGGCACTGGTGGTAATGGGCAGGAGACACGCACCATAGGGCTAGTGCGTGGAGGAGGAACAGGGCTCTGGAGACGCACAGGAGGTCTTGAGAGCAGGGCTGGCACCATCCGCCCTGGCTGGATCTTCACCCTAGCCCGGCAGATGTGGGGAGCTGAGATGTTGCGCACCGGGCTAAGCACACGTACCGGGGACACCGTGCGCTCCACCGCATAACACGGTGCCTGCCCGGGACGACGCCCTCTCTCTCCACTGGAAGCACGGCTGGGAGAGCTGTAGCGGCGAGCTGGCAGAGGACGTGCAGGGCTAGGAAGGTGCACAGGAGGCCTGGTGCGTGAGGCTGGCACAGTCTTAACCAGACGGCTAGCACGCACCTCAGGACGAGTATGGAGAGCTGTTCCCGGTGACATCAACTCACCAACACGTTCAGTCGGACGGATGTCGTGCCTCATGCACCAAACCAGTACCTCCCTCATTACTCTCTCCTCCAATTTCCCCATTAACTCCTTCACTGTCTCTGCGTCACTCACCTCCAATTCCGCCCTCACCGGCTCCTTACGGTAAGCAGGGGGAGTTGGCTCAGGTCTGACTCCTGACTCTGCCACACTCCCCGTGTGTCCCCCCCCAAATAAATTTTTGGGGCTCCCTCTCGGGCCTCCAGCCGCTCTGCCGTGTGAGCGCCTCATAATAGCGCCTCTCCACCTTCGCTGCCTCCAGCTCCTCTTTGGGGCGGCGATATTCTCCTGGCTCTGCCCAGGGTCTTTTGCCATCTGTGGTCCCGTGTGGCTCAGTTGGTAGAGCATGGCGCTTGCAACGCTAGAGTTGTGGGTTCAATTCCCACGGGGGGACCAGGGTTCAATTCCCACGGGGGGACCAGGATGAATATGTATGAACTTTCCAATTTGTAAGTCGCTCTGGATAAGAGCGTCTGCTAAATGACTTAAATGTAAATGTAAAATCTAGGTCGTCCTCCCATGTCCATTTCTCCAAATAGTGCAGCCTCTCCTGCTGCTGCTGCTGTCGCTGTTGCCCGTTACCCCGCTGCTTGATCCTTTGTTGGTGGGTGATTCTGTAACGGTCGTCGAAGTCGTTCTCCTCCTCAGACGAGGAGGAGCATGGATCGGACCAAAACGCAGCGAGGTATGTAGACATAATGATTTATTATAACGAGACGAAACACTATGAACACTTGAACAAACTACAAAACAATAAACGAAGTCAACAGACCTGAACAAACGAACTTACATAATAACACGAAGAACGCACGAACAGGAACAGACTACATACACGAACAAAAACGAAACAGTCCCGTGTGGTGCGACATACACAGACACGGAAGACAATCACCCACAAACAAACAGTGAGAACAACCTACCTTAATATGGTTCTCAATCAGAGGAAACGTCAAACACCTGTCCCTGATTGAGAACCATATCAGGCAACACATTAAACCCAACATAGAAACACAACACATAGAATGCCCACCACAACTCACGCCCTGACCAACTAAACACATACAAAAACAACAGAAAACAGGTCAGGAACGTGACACTGTGAGGTCTACTACACCTGTTGTATTCAGCATTTCACTGTGAGGTCTACTACACCTGTTGTATTCAGCATTTCACTGTGAGGTCTACTACACCTGTTGTATTCAACATTTCACTGTAAGGTCTACTACACCTGTTGTATTCAGCATTACACTGTAAGGTCTACTACACCTGTTGTATTCAGCATTTCACTGTAAGGTTTACTACACCTGTTGTATTCAGCATTTCACTGTAAGGTCTACTACACCTGTTGTATTCAGCATTTCACTGTGAGGTCTACTACACCTGTTGTATTCAGCATTTCACTGTGAGGTCTACTACACCTGTTGTATTCAGCATTTCACTGTAAGGTCCACTACACCTGTTGTATTCAGCATTTCACTGTGAGGTCTACTACACCTGTTGTATTCAGCATTTCACTGTAAGGTCTACTACACCTGTTGTATTCAGCATTTCACTGTGAGGTCTACTGTAAGGTTTTATTATTTAAATATATACGACCTGAAAAAAGAAAAAGGACAAATTAAAACCTCTAATTTCATAACAGCAGACTAATCACATCTTGATTGATAAGAAACCGTTATTCTAAATAAATTGTTGTCCACATCCTCCGCGATACGTCACGCGAATAAACCCACAAGTTTGGTTCTACTGAAGGAAGTCTTGGCAACAACATTGAACCTGTTTGGAGAATGTTCAGAGATTTTTCAAATCACAGTGTTGCAGTTTGAGTCACAACTTAATGACTATCCTTCAGCGCTTTCACTCGATAACATTTTGACCTGGGCTTTACAGTAGTTCCAATCCAAGTTTGAGAAATCAATAAAGTTTTTTTTTTCTTGAGTTTAAGGTTACTTCCGCCCCGCTCAACGCCAGACAGATGCATTCACCATTCAGCTCTGTATGTGATTGTATGATATGGAAGCTGGGAGTTACTTCCACCCCAAAGAACCTTGTTCAAAGGCCCAAATGACACAATAAGAAAGTTATCCATTACAAAGAGAGAGACAATTACAGTAAAAAAATAAAAAATGGCAGTCTCTCTCTCAATTTCAATTTAAGGGGCTTTATTGGCATGGGAAACATATGTTTATATTGCCAAAGCAACTGAAATAGATAATAAACAAAAGTTAAATAAACAATAAAAATGAACAGTAAATATTACACTCACAGAAGGTCTAAAAAGACATTACAAATGTCATATTATGTGTATATACAGTGTTGTAACAATGTGAAAATAGTTAAAGTACAAAGGGGAAAATAAATCACCATAAATATATGTTATATTTACAATGGGATTTGTTCTTCACTTGTTGCCATTTTCTTTTGGCAACATGTCACAAATCTTGACGCTGTGATGCCACACTGTGGTATCTCTCTCTCTCTCTCTCTCTCTCTCTCTCTCTCTCTCTCTCTCTCTCTCTCTCTCTCTCTCTCTCTCTCTCTCTCTCTCTCTCTCTCTCTCTCTCTCTCTCTCTCTCTCTCTCTCTCTCTCTCTCTCTCTCTCTCTCTCTCTCTCTCTCTCTCTCTCTCTCTCTCTCTCTCTCAAATTCATATTCAAGCTTTATATGCATGAAAAACATTGCCTCAATATTGCCAAAGCAACAACATTGTAATAAAAAGAATAAAGAATTAAAAAAATATATATAAAATGGTAGTAAATAATAATACAAAAAATGTAATAAAAATATAGAAATATTAAAGGCTAAATCTTGAAAAATGAAAACTATAACTAACGTATAATTAACTGTCATCCTCACCATTACATCAGTACTACATCAATACCACCACCATCACGAAACTGCTATCACCCCTACTACCCATACCACTACTATTTAGAGTAAGAATCATGATAATAATAATAACAATAATATCAATGATAATAATACTAGTAATAATAATAACAATAAGTAAGTTACTGTTTACTATTTAGATAGATTATTATTTAGTGTCCCTCAGGCAATGCCAGTCAAATACATATTTGGCTGCAAGAGGAGCTGTTGCTCCTTTGCCCATGACTTTTTGTTGTTTTTCTTCTGGGTTTAATAAGTAAACATTTGGAATAAATGTAGTCATTTCTGTGAATAATGAATCTCTTGGTGAGGAATATTTATCACAGTAAAGGAGAAAGTGCATCTCTGTTTCTACCTCCCCTGTCGTGCAGTGACCACATACACGCTCCTCTTTGGGAAGCCATGTCTTTTATGTCTGCCGGTTTCTGTTGCCAATCGGTGGTCACTCAGCCTGTACTTGGTAAGGATCTGTCTCTGCTTCGTATCTCTGACAGAGTAGAGATAATCAGCCAGGTGGTCACTCAGCCTGTACTTGGTAAGAATCTGTCTCTGCTTCGTATCTCTGACAGAGTAGAGATAATCAGCCAGGTGGTCACTCAGCCTGTACTTGGTAAGGATCTGTCTCTGCTTCGTATCTCTGACAGAGTAGAGATAATCAGCCAGGTGGTCACTCAGCCTGTACTTGGTAAGAATCTGTCTCTGCTTCGTATCTCTGACAGAGTAGAGATAATCAGCCAGGTGGTCACTCAGCCTGTACTTGGTAAGGATCTGTCTCTGCTTCGTATCTCTGACAGAGTAGAGATAATCAGCCAGGTGGTCACTCAGCCTGTACTTGGTAAGGATCTGTCTCTGCTTCGTATCTCTGACAGAGTAGAGATAATCAGCCAGGTGGTCACTCAGCCTGTACTTGGTAAGGATCTGTCTCTGCTTCGTATCTCTGACAGAGTAGAGATAATCAGCCAGGTGGTCACTCAGCCTGTACTTGGTAAGGATCTGTCTCTGCTTCGTATCTCTGACAGAGTAGAGATAATCAGCCAGGTGGTCACTCAGCCTGTACTTGGTAAGGATCTGTCTCTGCTTCGTATCTCTGACAGAGTAAAGATAATCAGCCAATTCATTCTCTCCATTTCGTAAATATGAGTCCATTGATTGTTGTTTGTAATCTTTTCTTTTGAAGCAGTGCTGGTATCAGCTTGGTTGGTTAAGTCTAACACCAGCTGACTGAGAGCAGGGCTTCAATTGGATGTCTGTCTGACATTTTAAGGTCCAGTTTATTTAGTGGCCCCCAAACCTCACTTCCGTAAAGAGCTATTGGTTGGAGTACACTGTCAAATATTTTGGTCCAAATTCTAATTGGGATGTTGATTTTGAATAATAATTTTTTTATTGCATACAATGCTCTGCTGGCTTTTCATTTGAGTGCATTCACTACCATATTAACACTTCTTGGGGATCGGTGTCCCTTCCACGGGACGGTTGAGCTAACGTAGGCTAATGTGATTAGCATGAGGTTGTTAGTAACAAGAACACTTCCCAGGACATAGACATATCTGATATGGGCAGAAATCTTAAAATATTGTTAATCTAACTGCACTGTCCAATTTACAGTAAATATTACAGTGAAATAATACCATGCTATTGTTTGAGGAGAGTCCACAATTTTGAACATGAAAAGTTATTAACAAATTAGACACATTTGGGCAGTCTTGATCCCAAAATTTTAACAGAAATGCAATGGTTCATTGGATCAGTCTAAAACTTTGCAAATACACTGCTGCCACCTAGTGGCCAAAATCTAAATTGCACCTGGCCTGGAATAATACATTATGACCTTTCTCTTGCATTTCAAAGATGATGGTACCAAAACATTCAAAATAACGTTTTTTTTCTTTCTTTGTATTATCTTTAACCAGATCTAATGTGTTATATTCTCCCACATTGATATCACATTTCCACAAACTTCAAAGTGTTTCCTTTCAAATGGTACCAATAATATGCATATCCTTGCTTCAGGGCCTGAGCTACAGGCAGTTAGATTTGTATATGTCTTTTTCACCTCTGTGTTAAATAGTGTTGAGTCCTGGGGCTGGAGACTGGTCCAACATGTCTGCTAGTTCATTGATATAAATGTTGAAAAGGTTTGGACTCAAACTGCAGCCTTGTCTGACACCTCGAAGTTGCGAAATTAATTACTTTCTTTTTTTTATTTTTTATTGCGTACTTGTTTCATTAAGTTATACACCTTACCACCAAGCTCACTTTGGAGAATTTTGAAGAATAGACGTTCGTGCCAAATAGAGTCGAATGCTTCAATAAAGCAAGCAAAGTTTCTGCCTTGTTTTTTAGTGGACGTGTTAATTAGTGTGTGTAAGGTGTATATATGGTCAGTAGTGTGAATTTAACATTGACTTATCAGTTCTTTCTTGAAGAACGGTTTGAATTCTTGAATTCAAAATGCTACAGAAAAACTTTTCTAAGTTGCTGTTTAAACAAATTCCCCTGTAATTATTGGGATGTGATTTTGTCTCCATTTTTTGTGGATAGGGGAGATGAGCCCCTGTTTCCAGACATCAGGAAAGCAGCCAGAAGTTAGTATGTTGAAGATGCTGTTTTATTACAACATTTTGCAACTTAGTTGTGCTGTTTTTCAAGATTTCATTTAGGATGTTATCTAGACCACAAGCCTTTGTTGGTTTTATAGATTTTAGATTTTCATTTAGTTCTTGTTGGGTTATATCTAATGGATTTTGGTTGTTTTAAATTACTGATTCAAGGATGTTGAATTATTCTTGAATTTCTAATTGGTTATGTTGTAAATGTTTTTGTGGTATGTTTTTGTATAGATTATCAAAAAATATTTTTTCAAATTCCTTCATCTTACATGGCTAATTATTGTGGCTTTGACGTGCTTCAATTGTTCCACATTTCCCAGAACTTATTTTGGTCAATTGCATTTTCATTTTCCTCAAGTGTCTTACTGGTATAATTTGATGTGTTGCGTTTAAGTGTATGTTTCTACTGTTTCAGAGTTTCAAATTATTCATAGCGTAGCTCTGGGTTGTTTTGCTGCTTATCGAGGCTGAATTAATTGTTTCGCTGCCAGACAAGGCTCCGCTGATAGCATGTACAAGCCTAAGGCTCGCCAGACAAGGCTCCGCTGATAGCATGTACAAGCCTAAGGCTCGCCAGACAAGGCTCCGCTGATAGCATGTACAAGCCTAAGGCTCGCCAGACAAGGCTCCGCTGATAGCATGTACAAGCCTAAGGCTCGCCAGACAAGGCTCCGCTGATAGCATGTACAAGCCTAAGGCTCGCCAGACAAGGCTCCGCTGATAGCATGTACAAGCCTAAGGCTCGACAGACAAGGCTCCGCTGATAGCATGTACAAGCCTAAGGCTCGCCAGACAAGGCTCCGCTGATAGCATGTACAAGCCTAAGGCTCGCCAGACAAGGCTCCGCTGATAGCATGTACAAGCCTAAGGCTCGCCAGACAAGGCTCCGCTGATAGCATGTACAAGCCTAAGGCTCGACAGACAAGGCTCCGCTGATAGCATGTACAAGCCTAAGGCTCGCCAGACAAGGCTCCGCTGATAGCATGTACAAGCCTAAGGCTCGCCAGACAAGGCTCCGCTGATAGCATGTACAAGCCTAAGGCTCGACAGACAAGGCTCCGCTGATAGCATGTACAAGCCTAAGGCTCGCCAGACAAGGCTCCGCTGATAGCATGTACAAGCCTAAGGCTCGCCAGACAAGGCTCCGCTGATAGCATGTACAAGCCTAAGGCTCGCCAGACAAGGCTCCGCTGATAGCATGTACAAGCCTAAGGCTCGACAGACAAGGCTACGCTGATAGCATGTACAAGCCTAAGGCTCGACAGACAAGGCTCCGCTGATAGCATGTACAAGCCTAAGGCTCGCCAGACAAGGCTCCGCTGATAGCATGTACAAGCCTAAGGCTCGCCAGACAAGGCTCCGCTGATAGCATGTACAAGCCTAAGGCTCGCCAGACAAGGCTCCGCTGATAGCATGTACAAGCCTAAGGCTCGACAGACAAGGCTCCGCTGATAGCATGTACAAGCCTAAGGCTCGACAGACAAGGCTCCGCTGATAGCATGTACAAGCCTAAGGCTCGCCAGACAAGGCTCCGCTGATAGCATGTACAAGCCTAAGGCTCGCCAGACAAGGCTCCGCTGATAGCATGTACAAGCCTAAGGCTCGCCAGACAAGGCTCCGCTGATAGCATGTACAAGCCTAAGGCTCGCCAGACAAGGCTCCGCTGATAGCATGTACAAGCCTAAGGCTCGCCAGACAAGGCTCCGCTGATAGCATGTACAAGCCTAAGGCTCGCCAGACAAGGCTCCGCTGATAGCATGTACAAGCCTAAGGCTCGACAGACAAGGCTCCGCTGATAGCATGTACAAGCCTAAGGCTCGACAGACAAGGCTCCGCTGATAGCATGTACAAGCCTAAGGCTCGACAGACAAGGCTCCGCTGATAGCATGTACAAGCCTAAGGCTCGACAGACAAGGCTCCGCTGATAGCATGTACAAGCCTAAGGCTCGACAGACAAGGCTCCGCTGATAGCATGTACAAGCCTAAGGCTCGACAGACAAGGCTCCGCTGATAGCATGTACAAGCCTAAGGCTCGACAGACAAGGCTCCGCTGATAGCATGTACAAGCCTAAGGCTCGCCAGACAAGGCTCCGCTGATAGCATGTAC
>NW_024059105.1:35000-41174 GCF_016432855.1 Salvelinus namaycush | reverse complement strand
CTATAATTCTGCAATGTAGAAAATAATAAAAAATAAAGAAAAACCCTTAAATGAGTAGGTGTGTCCAGACTTTTGACTGGTTCTGAATACCATGAGTTTCCCGTACATACTACTAATAAAACTTGAAACGTAATATTTTTTTTGCGCTTCATATCCAAGTCATGTATAAGTAACATCTTCGAGTTACACAGTCAATTTTTTGGGATGATATGAACAGGAATTATGTAAATACTAACATACACTACCACCATTGACTTGCATTGGATTTGTGCCACAAATGCACAAAAAAAAGTTAGCATTTCACACAGTGGACACAAAACCAACGCATGGATTACTGATATACATTTACCATAGAGTACTTACCGGCTTTAAAGATAAACAGCACCATCTAACGGTCAGACCCAGGATGTAGGACGGAACAATAAATCTGAACAACTTTATTGACACATTTCTCTGAACAGGGGAAACCAGCACCAAATTCACTGAGAATACATTACGTAGTATGAAGAAACAGTACTCTAAGCAGCAGCTCCATATTACATAGAGAACTGATACTGTATAGTGGTTGTTGGCGTATGATCGGTGTGGGGGGGTCGTTAGGGTGTGGGGGGGTCTGTGGGGTGTGGGGGGGTCGTTAGGGTGTGGGGGAGACCTTGGGCAGCTTTTTACCAGTTCTTTCCATTCCTCATGTCCAACTCATTGTTGGAAAAAAAAGTTGGTGCAAATTGGATGTTAGGAACTATATTTAATTGAACATTATATTAATCCTATAAATTAAAATGAAACAATTTGGTGCAATCAATTAGCTTCATTTCTCAGAGATTACATTATATTTCAAGAAAATAATGTTGCAGGAATGCTAATCTGATCTGTTTCTAACAATTTAAACGATTTCAGAACAATGTGAGAAAGTGGACGTCAAAATCCAACGTTCTTGTGCGTTTTGAGGTGGAATGATCCTCTTATCACCTTCTCCCCCAGAGGAAGATGTCATGTCTCCTCTTCTCCTCTCTCACTCTCCTCTCACTCTCCTTCTGCCTCTCTTCCTCTCCTCTCTCACTCTCCTTCTGCCTCTCCTCTTCTCGTCTCTCACTCTCATTCTGCCTCTCTTCTTCTCCTCTCTCACTCTCCTTCTGCCTCTCTTCCTCTCCTTCTGCCTCTCCTCTTCTCCTCTCTCACTCTCATTCTGCCTCTCTTCTTCTCCTCTCTCACTCTCCTTCTGCCTCTCTTCTTCTCCTCTCACTCTCCTTCTGCCTCTCTTCCTCTCCTCTCTCACTCTCTGTCTGCCTCTCTTCTTCTCCTCTCTCACTCTCCTTCTGCCTCTCTTCCTCTCTCACTCTCCTTCTGCCGCTCCTCTTCTCCTCTCTCACTCTCCTTCTGGCCTCTCTTCTTCTCCTCTCTCACTCTCCTTCTGCCTCTCTTCCTCTCCTCTCTCACTCTCCTTCTGCCTCTCTTCTTCTCCTCTCTCAGCACTCCTCTCTCTCTGTCTCCTTCTTTCTCTGGCTCTCACCTCATCTCTCTCTCTCTGTCTCCTTTCTCCTGCCTCTTTCTCTCTCGTTCTCCTTCTCCTTCTTTCTCTGTCCTTCTGACTCTCTTGCTTTCTGCCTCTCATTCTCTCTCTCTCTCTCTCACTGTCTCTCTCTTTCTCTCTCACACTCACTCTCTTTCTCTCCCTCCATCTCCATCTCCATCTCTTTCTCTATTTTCTCACTCCCTTTACCCCAACTCTCATCTCTCTGTTCTCTCTCTCTCTGTTCTCTCTCTCTCTCTCTCTCTCTCTCTCGCTCTCTCTCTGTCTCACTCTCTCTCCCTCTCTCTCTCTCTCTCTCTCTGTCTCTCTCTCTCTCTCTCTCTTACTTGCCTCTTCTCTCTCTCAGCATTCCTCTCTTTTTCTCTCCCTCCCTTTGTCCTATCAGCCTTTTCTCTCTGCCAGTAAATGTCTCCTCCCCCCTCTTCACCCCCAACCCATTTTCCTCCCCCCTCTCCACTCCCCCAGAAGTATCTACTCTTCGTCCACAAACACCAAAAAAAAAAAAAAAGGAAAAGCAACTGTAGAAGTGAAAGCTAACAGTACTTGACTAAACCAAGTAAACAGACAAACACACGCATATTTATGAAACTACAAACAGTGTGTGTGTGTGTGTAATCTAAAGCCACTTCTGCTTTTTCTCCCCTCAACCACCAAGAGGAAACAGTTGGACGTCAACACAGAGTACCAGTCAAACAAAACGTTTGAACCGCAGTAAAGCGATGCTGCTGCTGTGTACTGACTAGGGTAGTGTGTCCTCAGTCACATTTCTGCATTTCTCTTTTTTTTGTGTGTTGTGTGTTATCGCACAGCATTAGGCTCCTGTCCTATAGGGCTGTTCTGGGCTCGGACAAGGCTACTCACTTACTTACAGATGTAGGATCTTCATTTGATCACTCTTTTGTTTTGCTGAGAATGTTTCCTGCACTAACACAGGGCTGAGTGATTGGTGGGATAGGGTTTGTTTCATTGTACAGGGCTGAGTGATTGGTGGGATAGGGTTTGTTTCATTGTACAGGGCTGAGTGATTGGTTGGATACGGTTTGTTTCATTGTACAGGGCTGAGTGATTGGTTGGATAGAGTTTGTTTCATTGTACAGGGCTGAGTGATTGGTGGGCTAGGGTTTGTTTCATTGTACAGGGCTGAGTGATTGGTGGGCTAGGGTTTGTTTCATTGTACAGGGCTGAGTGATTGGTGGGCTAGGGTTTGTTTCATTGTACAGGGCTGAGTGATTGGTGGGATAGGGTTTGGTTTTACGTACAGGGTTGAGTGATTGGTGGGCTAGGGTTTGTTTCATTGTACAGGGCTGAGTGATTGGTTGGATAGGGTTTGTTTCATTGTACAGGGCTGAGTGATTGGTGGGCTAGGGTTTGTTTCATTGTACAGGGCTGAGTGATTGGTGGGCTAGGGTTTGTTTCATTGTACAGGGCTGAGTGATTGGTGGGCTAGGGTTTGTTTCATTGTACAGGGCTGAGTGATTGGTGGGATAGGGTTTGTTTCATTGTACAGGGCTGAGTGATTGGTGGGCTAGGGTTTGTTTCATTGTACAGGGCTGAGTGATTGGTGGGATAGGGTTTGGTTTTACGTACAGGGTTGAGTGATTGGTGGGCTAGGGTTTGTTTCATTGTACAGGGCTGAGTGATTGGTTGGATAGGGTTTGTTTCATTGTACAGGGCTGAGTGATTGGTGGGCTAGGGTTTGTTTCATTGTACAGGGCTGAGTGATTGGTGGGCTAGGGTTTGTTTCATTGTACAGGGCTGAGTGATTGGTTGGATAGGGTTTGTTTTACGTACAGGGCTGAGTGATTGGGGTGGCAGGAAGCCTAGTGGTTAGAGTGTTGGGCCAGTAACTGAAAGGTTGAGAGATTGAATCCCTGAGCTGACAAGGTAAAAATCTGTCGTTCTGCCCCTGAACAAGGCAGTTAACCCACTGTTCCCCGGTAGGCTGTCATTGTAAATAAGAATTTGTTCTTTAACTGACATGCCTAGTTAAATAAAGGTTACATTTAAATAAAAAAATTGGGTGGGCTAGGGTTTGGTTTTATGTACAGGGTTGAGTGAATGGTAGGTTATAGATGGTTTTTATGTACAGGGCTGAGTGAATGGTAGGTTATAGATGGTTTTTATGTACAGGGCTGAGTGAATGGTAGGTTATAGATGGTTTTTATGTACAGGGCTGAGTGAATGGTAGGTTATAGATGGTTTTTATGTACAGGGTTGAGTGAATGGTAGGTTATAGATGGTTTTTATGTACAGGGCTGAGTGAATGGTAGGTTATAGATGGTTTTTATGTACAGGGCTGAGTGAGTAAGCCTAGTACATTAGTGCATTAGGCCACAGGGCTTTGTGACAACTGAGTGACGTCTCTGGGGATCAGACACACACACTAAGAAGGCAGCAAGCCACACACACACACACACACACACTGACCGACACACACACACACACACACACACACACACTGACCGACACACACACACACACACACACACACACTGACCGACACACACACACACACACACACACACTGACCGACACACACACACACACACTGACCGACACACACACACACACACACACACAGACACAAAGCAGCACACGGCACAGGACAAGAGGAAACATACACTAACACCAGAGTCCATCTAAAGCACTAAACAGGAAACACTAACACCAGAGTCCATCTAAAGCACTAAACAGGAAACACTAACACCAAGAGTCCATCTAAAGCACTAAACAGGAAACACTAACACCAGAGTCCATCTAAAGCACTAAACAGGAAACACTAACACCAGAGTCCATCTAAAGCACTAAACAGGAAACACTAACACCAAGAGTCCATCTAAAGCACTAAACAGGAAACACTAACACCAGAGTCCATCTAAAGCACTAAACAGGAAACACTAACACCAGAGTCCATCTAAAGCACTAAACAGGAAACACTAACACCAGAGTCCATCTAAAGCACTAAACAGGAAACACTAACACCAGAGTCCATCTAAAGCACTAAACAGGAAACACTAACACCAGAGTCCATCTAAAGCACTAAACAGGAAACACTAACACCAGAGTCCATCTAAAGCACTAAACAGGAAATACTAACACCAAGAGTCCATCTAAAGCACGAAACAGGAAACACTAACACCAAGAGTCCATCTAAAGCACTAAACAGGAAACACTAACACCAAGAGTCCATCTAAAGCACTAAACAGGAAACACTAACACCAGAGTCCATCTAAAGCACTAAACAGGAAACACTAACACCAAGAGTCCATCTAAAGCACGAAACAGGAAACACTAACACCAAGAGTCCATCTAAAGCACTAAACAGGAAACACTAACACCAAGAGTCCATCTAAAGCACTAAACAGGAAACACTAACACCAGAGTCCATCTAAAGCACTAAACAGGAAACACTAACACCAAGAGTCCATCTAAAGCACTAAACAGGAAACACTAACACCAAGAGTCCATCTAAAGCACTAAACAGGAAATACTAACACCAGAGTCCATCTAAAGCACGAAAGCAATTTGGTTCATTTTTTCTTCATTGTTTGTAACTTGTTTTGTACGTAATGTTGCTGCTACCGTCTCTTATGACCGAAAATAGCTTCTGGACATCAGAACAGCGATTACTCACCTCAAACTGGACAAAAGTTATTTCTTTAACGAGTCCGACACGAAGGATATACTGCTTCCCTGAGACCAGGCCCAAATCCCAGTCTTTCTCGTGAAGAAAAAATGGAGATACAAGGGGCGAAGGTCGGGGTGCCTTGTGAGGATTCGTAGGCGAGTGAGTAAATCACCACTACCATCGGTTCTATTGGCCAATCACTGGAGAATAAACTGGATGATCTGCGGTCGAGACTATCCTGACAACGGGACATTAAAAACTGTATTATCTTTTGTTTCACAGAGTCTTGGCTGAACGATGACACGGGATACTATAGAGCTGGCTGGGATTCCCGTGCATCGGCAGGACAGAACAGCTACCTCTGGTCAGACGAGGGGCAGGGGTGTGTGTCTATTTGTCAATAACAGCTGGTGGTGGGGTTTTCTCCTACATGAGCTCTATTACTCTCTGTCTCTCCCCCATCTCTCTCCCCCTCTCTCTTCCCTTCTTCCTCGCTCCCCTCTCTCTCCCTCTCTCCCCCTCTCTCTCTTTTCTTTTTCTCTCCCCCTCTTCCTCTCTCCCCCCCTCCCCCCTATCTCTCTCTCCCTCTCTCCCTTTCTTTTTCTCTCCCCTTCTTCCTCTCTCCCCTCTCTCTCTCTCTCCCCTCTCTCTCCCTCTCTCTCCCCCTCTCTCTCCCTCTCTCCCTTTCTTTATCTCTCTCCCCCTCTTCCTCTCTCCCCCCTCCCCCTCTCTCTTCCACCCCCCCCCCTCTCTCTCTCCCCTCGTCTCCCTCTCTCTCTCTTAAAAGGAACACAATTTATAAAACAAATAAAACAGTATGAAGCCCATACAAAACCCCATATTGTTCTCTTTCTCACAAACAAAGTGCAGAAAACCCAATTCTACGTAGGCATCACTTCAATTCCAGGTCAGCGGTCAAGAATATCGACCTCTTTTATGTAACGAGAAAATGGAGAGAGGGAGGGAGGGATGTCGGGAATGAAAGAGACAGCGAAGGAGAGGCGATAAGAAGGCC
>NW_024059105.1:7500-30000 GCF_016432855.1 Salvelinus namaycush | reverse complement strand
CCTTAATCCCTAATACAGTGAACCTCAGGAGTCACGGGGTGTTTGTGTGTGAGTGAGTGCGTGAGTACCGCTGCCACCCAGCTTAACCAGATGAGTTACATTGCTGAGAGAGAAAGAATGCCTACGTACAAACACACATGCAACACCCTACACCGCGGTATGTTCTGTCAGAGAGAACATCACGAAGATACCAACACCTGCCACCAGTTCAGTGGGTGAGAGACTGAGAGAGAGAGAGATTTCAGGGTCAGAGGTCGAGGTCAGAGGTCGAGGTCAGAGGTGAAAGGGTGAGAAGTACACAAAGAACAACGTGCTCCGGTTTCTCCGTAGGAATGGTAACTATCTACATTGACAGAACACATGCTAGGCGTGATGAGTGAAATGTATGTCCAATGTAAAGCTATTTAAATCCAATCCATAGAGACTCCGTGTGACTTTTAAAAAATCGTAAAGGACTTGAGTTGATGCATCTGAACATGAGGAGCTCACTCCCTAAACTGGATTACCTCAAGATCTGGGCTATGCAGATGAATCTGGACATTCTGGTAATGACTGAATCCTGGATCTTTGGGGACATTCTGGACTCTGATATTAATATTGAGGGTTATCATGTGTTCAGAGCTGACAGACAGGGTAGAGGTGGTGGAAAGGCCATTTTAAATTATCTTTAAAAAAATGAATTTCTGTCTCTTTACTGAAATCCATTTCCCTTTTGTTGTTGTTGTAGCTACTATCTTTAAGCCTTTGTCTGGGGAAATACGTATCCATAACTGTTATAGGTGTCTACCGTTCTCCCCTCGGCTAACCTTTGTGCACTTGATGAGTTAACTAGTCTGTTGTCTTCTTTTTTATTAAATCAGAAGTTATTATCCTGGGTGACCTCAATTATGATTGGGAAATTCAGGCTTCAGACATTCTAAAAGCCATGTGTAAACCCAGCTGGTGACTAAGCCTAAACGGCCCCAAACCCTACAGATCATTCAAAGTCAACGCCGATTGATCTTATTTTAATGAATACACCTGATAAATATGTTTCTACTGGTTTTATCCCGACTAATATATTAGTGACCATTGTCCAGATGTTTTGTGTTTAGAGATGTGAAAAAAATTAAAATAAATGTAAGCCTTGTGACATCACAAAGAGGACCTTTCAAAAACTTAAATGAACAGGCCGATTTTTTGTTTTTTACACAAACTTTAGTTTAGTGACCTTGATTGTATCTCAGCTAATCCCTGAACCTGGTTCAGCTTTCAGACTTTTTGCAGATGTCTTCAATACTATTGTGGATCAGCGGAAGCTGGTGGGAGGAGCTATATGGGGGATGGGCTCATTGGAAAGGCTGGAATGGAATGAATGGAATGGCTGGAATGGCTGGAATGGAATGAATGGAATGGATGGAATGGCTGGAATGGAATGAATGGAATGGCTGGAATGGCTGGAATGGCTGGAATCCATAATTGATCCATTTAATCACCATCTCTTTGAAAGAACGTCTAAGTCTATTCACAATGATATTGGGTTAGATGCTGGTAGGAGGAAACTTGCTAAATGATCAGAGAAATTATAGTCAAAGCGTTTCTTTTAGGCTATTTACAGAAGAGAATAAATCCTTGACGCTTTGTTAGCAAATAGACATGAATAACTCCACAGGGGGCCGACCAATTGGATCCCAGGTCTGCTTAAGTGTGCAGCGCCCATCATTGTTGACTCAATAACCACCATTTTGTATTTAATATTGTTATCAGGAAATATTCCAAAAAGTATGGAAATCATCTGTTGTGCTGCTGCTCCATAAGGACGGGGACAGTAGAGATTATAATCACTACCGCCCTGTTTTCAAGACTTCCTGGTCGAGCTAAGATTATACAATCCTTGTATTCTAGAGACATGTATTTTCTATGTAAACCAATCAGGGTTTAGGCCTGGGCATCCAATCAGGGTTTAGGCCTGGACATCCAATCAGGGTTTAGGCCTGGACACCAATCAGGGTTTAGGCCTGGGCACCAATCAGGGTTTAGGCCTGGACACCAATCAGGGTTTAGGCCTGGGCACCAATCAGGGTTTAGGCCTGGACACCAATCAGGGTTTAGGCCTGGGCATCCAATCAGGGTTTAGGCCTGGGAATAGCAGTATTACAGCGACCACTTTAGTTGTTAATGATGTTGTCCATGTTTTAGACACTAAAATGAAATGTGCTGCTTTGTTTTTGCGGACCTGGTCGAAAGCTTTTGATAATGTTGATCATGCTGTTTTATTGAATACGTTGACAGGTCTGAGCTCTGAGGCCTGTTCATTGGTATCAGGAAATATTCAGAAAGTATGGAAATTCAGCTCGTGTGCCTCCACGCCACACACTGACGCCTGTTCATCATGATGGACTGGTGATTAATACGGGCAAAACCACATGCATGTTGTCTTTAAGTTCTGGTAAGATCGTCTCAGACGGATTACATCTTTACTCATCAGATGGTTCTAGAATCAAACGAGTCCCTGGATACAAATACTTTGGTACTTGGATTGACAATGATTTATTGTTTAAAAGAACATATGACTGAGCTTGTTAAGAAACTAAGATTTAAAGTGGGCTTTTTTTTTTTACAGAAACAACAGATCTTGTCTCTCTCTAGTCAACAGGAAACAGATCTTGTCTCTCTAGTCAACAGATCTTGTCTCTCTCTAGTCAACAGGAAACAGATCTTGTCTCTCTAGTCAACAGATCTTGTCTCTCTCTAGTCAACAGGAAACAGATCTTGTCTCTCTCTAGTCAACAGGAAACAGATCTTGTCTCTCTCTAGTCAACAGGAAGCAAATTGAGCAGTCAACCTTTCTACCTGTTGTTATGGTGATACTGTTTATCAACCTTTCTACCTGTTGTTATGGCGATACTATATCTCAAAGTGCAGCTGACTCTTAAACCCCTGGATGTCGTTTTTTTATAGCTTCCTTTGTTTTATCACAGGAGACAGTTGAATTACTCATCACTGTATTATTTACCAAAAGGTAGGCTGGACCTCTTTGAAGTCATGTAGATCACATCATTAAAGCTCTTTTTTGTTTACAAAAACCTGCTCCACAAACTTCCGACTTACCTAACACTTAACACCTAAAACTTACAAACTTACCTAACACTTAACACCTAAAACTTACAAACTTACCTAACACTTAACACCTAAAACTTACAAACTTACCTAACACTTAACACCTAAAACTTACAAACTTACCTAACACTTAACACCTAAAACTTACAAACTTACCTAACACTTCACACCTAAAACTTACAAACTTACCTAACACTTAACACCTAAAACTTACAAACTTACCTAACACTTAACACCTAAAACTTACAAACTTACCTAACACTTAACACCTAAAACTTACAAACTTACCTAACACTTAACACCTAAAACTTACAAACTTACCTAACACTTAACACCTAAAACTTCCGACTTACCTAACACTTAACACCTAAAACTTACAAACTTACCTAACACTTAACACCTAAAACTTACAAACTTACCTAACACTTAACACCTAAAACTTACAAACTTACCTAACACTTAACACCTAAAACTTACAAACGTACCTAACACTTAACACCTAAAACTTACAAACTTACCTAACACTTAACACCTAAAACTTCTGACTTACCTAACACTTAACACCTAAAACTTACAAACTTACCTAACACTTAACACCTAAAACTTACAAACTTACCTAACACTTAACACCTAAAACTTCCGACTTACCTAACACTTAACACCTAAAACTTCCGACTTACCTAACACTTAACACCTAAAACTTACAAACTTACCTAACACTTAACACCTAAAACTTACAAACTTACCTAACACTTAACACCTAAAACTTACAAACTTACCTAACACTTAACACCTAAAACTTCCGACTTACCTAACACTTAACACCTAAAACTTACAAACTTACCTAACACTTAACACCTAAAACTTACAAACTTACCTAACACTTAACACCTAAAACTTCCGACTTACCTAACACTTAACACCTAAAACTTCCGACTTACCTAACACTTAACACCTAAAACTTACAAACTTACCTAACACTTAACACCTAAAACTTACAAACTTACCTAACACTTAACACCTAAAACTTCCGACTTACCTAACACTTAACACCTAAAACTTCCGACTTACCTAACACTTAACACCTAAAACTTACAAACTTACCTAACACTTAACACCTAAACTTACAACTTACCTAACACTTACACCTAAACTTCACTTACCTAACACTAACCTAAACTTCCGACTTACCTAACACTTAACACCTAAAACTTCCGACTTACCTAACACTTAACACCTAAAACTTCCGACTTACCTAACACTTAACACCTAAAACTTACAAACTTACCTAACACTTAACACCTAAAACTTACAAACTTACCTAACACTTAACACCTAAAACTTACAAACTTACCTAACACTTAACACCTAAAACTTACAAACTTACCTAACACTTAACACCTAAAACTTACAAACTTACCTAACACTTAACACCTAAAACTTACAAACTTACCTAACACTTAACACCTAAAACTTACAAACTTACCTAACACTTAACACCTAAAACTTACAAACTTACCTAACACTTAACACCTAAAACTTCCGACTTACCTAACACTTAACACCTAAAACTTCCGACTTACCTAACATCACCGTTAAGATTTAAAATAACAAGTTGTCAAGCCCGTTCACAGGTTGGTTACCTCTGGAGCCTCCGTTGGTTTCCAGAGAGCTAGGTAAATCAGCACTTCCTTTCCTTGCACCTTAATGATCCACCTAACACTTTAAAATTGGAGCAATTGGTGCATCTAGGGCAGCGCTTCCCAAACTAGGTCCCGGGGACCCAAAGGCGTACACATTTTAGTTTTTTGCCCTAGCATTATACAGCTGATTCAAATAATCAAAGCTTGATGATGAGTTGATTATTTGAATCAGCTGTGTAGTACTAAAGACAAAAAAACTAAGTGTGCCCTCCTTAAGGTCCCCGGGACTGAGTTTGGGAAACGCTGCTTGTAACTGACAGTTAGACTTACAGGTCGTTGTTTTGTGTTTGAATTGTTTACGTGTTCGCTGTGTGGGGGAAATTACAAGCGGAACTACGTAGCTAATAACTGTTGTAACGGGGATCCTTTTTGTAGCGACACACTTTTGGAGGGAAGGTAATCCCGAGCTGTGTTAGCTAAGTTTTCATGTCATCGGGTGTAGTTCGTAAAGGTTGAAGCGTGTATGTTAGGATGGTAACGTTATAATAATTAAGAATGAAGTGTGAATTCATGCCAGGAATAATAAGTGTGAAATTTGATTTCCTCCCTTCTGTAATAAGCAGCTAATGAGGTATTTTTCCTTTATTCGTGTGTTTAATCTGATACTGTTATAGCACCGGCTAAACTGTTTATGTATGTAAGCACTTCAGAGTTATACCAAGCTAATAAGTCACTCGTAAGATAAGGAGGTTGTAAGAGTGTGCTTAACTGTATTTTCTTTTACTTTATAGTTCTCACGGAAGGTGATAATTCTGACTAAATCTACAGAATAAAGCCGCCAGTTAAAATCAAGGAACGTTTGTGCTCTAGGCTACAAGTATTTACCACATCGGTCACGAGCTTCATCAATAAGTAAATAGATGATGTCATCCCCACAGTGACTATACGAACGTATCCAAACCAAAAACCCTGGATAACAGGCAATATCCCACGCTGGGCTAAAGGCTTGAGCTACTGTTTGCACGACTCCAACATCATCATAAAGCTTGCTGACGACACAACAGTGGTAGGCCTGATCACCGACAACGATGAGACGGCCTATTAGAAGGAGGTCAGAGACCTGGCCGTGTGGTGCCAGGATAACAACCTCTCTCTCAATGTGAGCAAGACAAAGGAGCTGATCGTGGACTACAGGAAAAGGCAGGCCGAACCGGCCCCCACTAACATCGATGGGACTGTAGTGGAGCGGGACAAGAGTTTCAAGTTCATTGGTGTCCACATCACCAAATAACTATCATGGTCCAAGCACACCAAGACAGTCGTGAATAGGGCACGACAAAACATTTTCCCCCTCATGAGACTGAAAAGATTTGGCATGGGTCCTCAGATCCTCAAAAGGTTCTACAGCTGCACCATCGAGAGCATCCTGACCGGCTGCATCATCACTTGGTATGGCAACTACTCAGCCTCCGACCGTAAGGCACTACAGAGGGTCGTGCGAACAGCCCAGTACATCACTGGGGCCAAGCTTCCTGCCATCCAGGACATATATAATAAGCGGTGTCAGAGGAAAGCCCATAAAATTGTCAGACTCCAGTCAACCGAGTTATAGACTGTTTTCTCTGCTTCCGCACAGCAAGCGGTACCCGGAGTGCCAAGTCTAGGACCAAAAGGCTCCTTAACAGCTTCTACCCCCAAGGCATAAGACTGCTGAACAATTAATAAAATCAACACCGGACAATTTACATTGACATTGACCCCCCCTCCCTTTTGTACACTGCTGCTACTCGCTGTTTATTATCAACATCAGCAAGACCAAGGAGCTGGTCGTGGACTACAGGAGAAAGAGGGAAGAGCACGACCCCATCCACGTCGACGGGGCTGTTTTAGAGAGAGCTTCAACTTCCTTGGCGTCCACATAACTAAGGACATAACGTCGTCTTCTTCCCCCGCAGGAGTCTGAAAATATTTGGCATGGGCCCTCGGATCCTCAAAAGGTTCTACAGCTGCACCATCGAGAGCATCCTGACCGGCTGCATCATCACTTGGTATGGCAACTACTCAGCCTCCGACCGTAAGGCACTACAGAGGGTCGTGCGAACAGCCCAGTACATCACTGGGGCCAAGCTTCCTGCCATCCAGGACATATATAATAAGCGGTGTCAGAGGAAAGCCCATAAAATTGTCAGACTCCAGTCAACCGAGTTATAGACTGTTTTCTCTGCTTCCGCACAGCAAGCGGTACCCGGAGTGCCAAGTCTAGGACCAAAAGGCTCCTTAACAGCTTCTACCCCCAAGGCATAAGACTGCTGAACAATTAATAAAATCAACACCGGACAATTTACATTGACATTGACCCCCCCTCCCTTTTGTACACTGCTGCTACTCGCTGTTTATTATCAACATCAGCAAGACCAAGGAGCTGGTCGTGGACTACAGGAGAAAGAGGGAAGAGCACGACCCCATCCACGTCGACGGGGCTGTTTTAGAGAGAGCTTCAACTTCCTTGGCGTCCACATAACTAAGGACATAACGTCGTCTTCTTCCCCCGCAGGAGTCTGAAAATATTTGGCATGGGCCCTCGGATCCTCAAAATGTTCTATAGCTGCACCACTGAGAACATCTTGACTGGCTGCATCATAACTTGTATCTATCCTGAATCCTATTGAGGAACGTTTCTAGAAGAGTCTTAGGAACCTTCTACAACAGTGTGATTGGGGAGCATTCTAGAACACTGAGGAACATTCTAGAACACTGAGTACTACCTCAAATACCTTATTATTATCTATCCTGATGCCTAGTCTCTTTACCCTGCCTTCATGTACATATCTACCTCAAATACCTTATTATTATCTATCCTGATGCCTAGTCTCTTTACCCTGCCTTCATGTACATATCTACCTCAAATACATTATTATTATCTATCCTGATGCCTAGTCACTTTACCCTGCCTTCATGTACATATCTACCTCAAATACCTTATTATTATCTATCCTGATGCCTAGTCACTTTACCCTGCCTTCATGTACATATCTACCTCAAATACATTATTATTATCTATCCTGATGCCTAGTCACTTTTACCCTGCCTTCATGTACATATCTACCTCAAATACCTTATTATTATCTATCCTGATGCCTAGTCACTTTACCCTGCCTTCATGTACATATCTACCTCAAATACCTTATTATTATCTATCCTGATGCCTAGTCACTTTACCCTGCCTTCATGTACATATCTACCTCAAATACCTTATTATTATCTATCCTGATGCCTAGTCTCTTTACCCTGCCTTCATGTACATATCTACCTCAAATACCTTATTATTATCTATCCTGATGCCTGGTCACTTTACCCTGCCTTCATGTACATATCTACCTCAAATACCTTATTATTATCTATCCTGATGCCTGGTCACTTTACCCTGCCTTCATGTACATATCTACCTCAAATACCTTATTATTATCTATCCTGATGCCTAGTCACTTTACCCTGCCTTCATGTACATATCTACCTCAAATACCTTATTATTATCTATCCTGATGCCTAGTCACATTACCCTGCCTTCATGGACATATCTACCTCAAATACTTTATTATTATCTATCCTGATGTCTAGTCACTTTACCCTGCCTTCATGTACATATCTACCTTATTATTATCTATCCTGATGCCTAGTCACTTTACCCTGCCTTCATGTACATATCTACCTCAAATACCGTATTATTATCTATCCTGATGTCTAGTCACTTTACCCTGCCTTCATTTACATATCTACCTCAAATACCTAATTATTGTCTATCCTGATGCCTAGTCACTTTACCCTGCCTTCATGTACATATCTACCTCAAATACCTTATTATTATCTATCCTGATGTCTAGTCACTTTACCCTGCCTTCATGTACATATCTACCTCAAATACCTTATTATTATCTATCCTGATGCCTAGTCTCTTTACCCTGCCTTCATGTACATATCTACCTCAAATACCTTATTATTATCTATCCTGATGCCTGGTCACTTTACCCTGCCTTCATGTACATATCTACCTCAAATACCTTATTATTATCTATCCTGATGCCTAGTCACTTTACCCTGCCTTCATGGACATATCTACCTCAAATACCTTATTATTATCTATCCTGATGCCTAGTCTCTTTACCCTGCCTTCATGTACATATCTACCTCAAATACATTATTATTGTCTATCCTGATGCCTAGTCACTTTACCCTGCCTTCATGTACATATCTACCTCAAATACCTTATTATTATCTATCCTGATGTCTAGTCACTTTACCCTGCCTTCATGTACATATTTACCTCAAATACCTCATACCCTTATACATTGATCTGGTACTGGTACTTCCTGTATATAGCTCCACATTGATCTGGTACTTCCTGTATATAGCTCCACATTGATCTGGTACTGGTACTTCCTGTATATAGCTCCACATTGATCTGGTACTTCCTGTATATAGCTCCACAATGATCTGGTACTTCCTGTATATAGCTCCACATTGATCTGGTACTTCCTGTATATAGCTCCCAGATTAGACTAGGTTTGGTTTACAGGAGTATTTATGGTCCTGCCCAGATATCTAAGTAATTACTTTCCTCGTGTTAGGGATGTACACAATCACAGCCCCAGATCAGGTGTTGCTGATGTGTGCTTATACAGGTTCAGGAGTAATGCTGGGAAAGGTACTTTCTTGTATACTGGAGCCTCAGAATGGAATGAGTTGCCTCTGCCTATAAAAACAATGTCCTCTCTGGACAGCTTTAAAAATAAAGTACAAATATGTTTGATGTCTTCTGTGCCCATATGAATAACCCCTATGATGTAACTGGAATGATGAGATAGATGTTTTTCTTCTATGTTTTTGTTTTATTATTTCACTGCCATACTGTTTTTGATCTTGTCTAGCCATCTTGTCTCAAGAGGACCACAATGGAAATAAGTCCCAGACTTTATTTTGTGTTATCCTCCATGATTTTATTCATGTGCATGTATGGCTTTTAAGTTTTATGTGTGCTTGTTTTTCAAAATGGTCGAACTAATAAACTAAACTGAACTAAAACACATTGATCTGGTACGTCCTGTATATAGCTCCACATTGATCTGGTACTTCCTGTATATAGCTCCACATTGATCTGGTACTTCCTGTATATAGCTCCACATTGATCTGGTACTTCCTGTATATAGCTCCACATTGATCTGGTACTTCCTGTATATAGCTCCACATTGATCTGGTACTGGTACTCCCTGTATATAGCTCCACATTGATCTGGTACGTCCTGTATATAGCTCCACATTGATCTGGTACTTCCTGTATATAGCTCCACATTGATCTGGTACGTCCTGTATATAGCTCCACATTGATCTGGTACTGGTACTCCCTGTATATAGCTCCACATTGATCTGGTACTGGTACTCCCTGTATATAGCTCCACATTGATCTGGTACGTCCTGTATATAGCTCTACATTGATCTGGTACGTCCTGTATATAGCTCCACATTGATCTGGTACTTCCTGTATATAGCTCCACATTGATCTGGTACTTCCTGTATATAGCTCCACATTGATCTGGTACTGGTACTCCCTGTATATAGCTCCACATTGATCTGGTACGTCCTGTATATAGCTCCACATTGATCTGGTACTTCCTGTATATAGCTCCACATTGATCTGGTACGTCCTGTATATAGCTCCACATTGATCTGGTACTTCCTGTATATAGCTCCACATTGATCTGGTACTTCCTGTATATAGCTCCACATTGATCTGGTACTGGTACTCCCTGTATATAGCTCCACATTGATCTGGTACTTCCTGTATATAGCTCCACATTGATCTGGTACTGGTACTTCCTGTATATAGCTCCACATTGATCTGGTACTCCCTGTATATAGCTCTACATTGATCTGGTACTCCCTGTATATAGCTCCACATTGATCTGGTACTCCCTGTATATAGCTCCACATTGATCTGGTACTTCCTGTATATAGCTCCACATTGATCTGGTACTTCCTGTATATAGCTCCACATTGATCTGGTACTGGTACTCCCTGTATATAGCTCCACATTGATCTGGTACTTCCTGTATATAGCTCCACATTGATCTGGTACTGGTACTCCCTGTATATAGCTCCACATTGATCTGGTACTTCCTGTATATAGCTCCACATTGATCTGGTACTGGTACTTCCTGTATATAGCTCCACATTGATCTGGTACTCCCTGTATATAGCTCCACATTGATCTGGTACTCCCTGTATATAGCTCCACATTGATCTGGTACTTCCTGTATATAGCTCCACATTGATCTGGTACTGGTACATCCTGTATATAGCTCCACATTGATCTGGTACTTCCTGTATATAGCTCCACATTGATCTGGTACTCCCTGTATATAGCTCCACATTGATCTGGTACTCCATGTATATAGCTCCACATTGATCTGGTACTCCATGTATATAGCTCCACATTGATATGGTACTGGTACTTCCTGTATATAGCTCCACATTGATCTGGTACTGTTACTTCCTGTATATAGCTCCACATTGATCTGGTACTCCATGTATATAGCTCCACATTGATCTGGTACTTCCTGTATATAGCTCCACATTGATCTGGTACTTCCTGTATATAGCTCCACATTGATCTGGTTCTTCCTGTATATAGCTCCACATTGATCTGGTACTTCCTGTATATAGCTCCACATTGATCTGGTACTTCCTGTATATAGCGCCACATTGATCTGGTACTTCCTGTATGTCGCTCCATTCTTTTGTATTTTATTCCTCTTGTGTTACTATTTTATTTGTATTGACATGTTTTAACTCTGCATCGTTGGGAAGGGCTCGTAGGAAAGCATTTCATGGTAAAGTGTACACTCGTATTCAGATCTACCATCCCAATGGGCCCGATGAAATACACGTGGAAGAATAGCAAACCGTTTTTATTGTTGCCTTATTCTCGCTCAGCTGGGATGTCCCGTACTTTAATATGCAGCCATGAAATTACACATTCATTATAAATCAAACAGAAGAACAGGAATAAAACGACAAACATTCATTTTTCGCCATTTTTGAGCTATTGATTTTTCTCTTCTCTCCCACAGCCCCCCTTTTTATAACCCCCCCATCTACCCTTCGGCTTCAGCGTAGACCCCCCCTCCTACACACACACACGCACACGCACACACACACGCACACACACACACACACACACACACACACACACACACACACACAGTCATATGTAAACATTTAAACAGCTTGATTGGGGGTTGAAACTGACTCCATAAAGCCCCACATTTACTTAACAACTAGATGGGTAGACCACTGAGAGGAGAGGAATAGAAAGACAGAGAGACACTAGGGGGAGAGAGAAAGACAAAGAAAGAGAGGAGACAGAGAGAGAGAGAGAGAGAGAGAGAGAGAGAGAGAGAGAGAGAGAGAGAGAGAGAGAGAGAGAGAGAGAGAGAGAGAGAGAGAGGAGGGGTAGAGAGTCAGGAGGGGTAGAGAGAGAGAGAGAGTGAGGAGGGGTAGAGAGAGAGGAGGGGTAGAGAGAGAGAGAGAGGAGGGGTAGAGATTGAGGAGGGGTAGAGAGAGAGATAGAGAGAGAGTGAGTGAGGGTCACAACTCCTGCAGCTCTGTCACACGCTGGGTATGTACATAGTCAATGGTAGGCTTCGAGGGGACTCCTATGGTAGGTTCACCTATAGCTCATCTCTTGGCAGTAGCACTGTAGACTACTTTATCACTGACCTCAACCCAGAGTCTCTCAGAGCGTTCACAGTCAGCCCACTGACACCCCTATCAGACCACAGCAAAATCACAGTCTACTTGAACAGAGCAATACTCAATCATGAGGCATCAAAGCCAAAGGAACTGAGTAACATTAAGAAATGCTATAGATGGAAGGAATGCAGTTTGGAAACCTACCAAAACACAATTAGACAACAGCAAATTCAATCCCTTTTAGACAACTTCCTGGGTAAAACGTTCCACTGCAATAGTGAAGGTGTAAACTTGGCAGTAGAAAATCTTAACAGTATATTTGACCTCTCAGCTTCCCTGTCAAATCTAAAAATCTCAAATAGAAAACCAAAGAAAATGAACAACAATGACAAATGGTTTGATGAAGAATGCAAAAATCTAAGAAATAAATTGAGAAACCTGTCCAACCAAAAACATAGAGACCCGGAAAACCTGAGTCTACGCCTTCACTATGGTGAATCACTAAAACAATACAGAAATACACTACGGAAAAAGAAGGAACAGCACGTCAGAAATCAGCTCAATGTAATTGAAGAATCCATAGACTCTAACCACTTCTGGGAAAATTGGAAAACACTAAACAAACAACAACACGAAGAATTATCTATCCAAAATGGAGATGTATGGGTAAACCACTTCTCCAATCTTTTTGGCTCTATAACAAAGAATAAAGAGCAAAAACATATACATGATCAAATACAAATCCTAGAATCAACTATTAAAGACTACCAGAACCCACTGGATTCTCCAATTACCTTGAACGAGTTACAGGACAAAATAAAAACCCTCCAACCCAAAAAGGCCTGTGGTGTTGATGGTATCCTTAATGAAATGATCAAATATACAGACAACAAATTCCAATTGGCTATACTAAAACTCTTTAACATCGTCCTTAGCTCTGGCATCTTCCCCAATATTTGGAACCAAGGACTGATCACCCCAATCCACAAAAGTGGAGACAAATTTGACCCCAATAACTACCGTGGAATATGCGTCAACAGTAACCTTGGGAAAATACTCTGCATTATCATTAACAGCAGACTCGTACATTTCCTCAATGAAAACAATGTACTGAGCAAATGTCAAATTGGCTTTTTACCAAATTACCGTACAACAGACCATGTATTCACCCTACACACCCTAATTGACAACCAAACAAACCAAAACAAAGGCAAAGTCTTCTCATGCTTTGTTGACTTCAAAAAAGCCTTCGACTCAATTTGGCATGAGGGTCTGCTATACAAATTGATGGAAAGTGGTGTTGGGGGTAAAACATACGACATTATAAAATCCATGTACACAAACAACAAGTGTGCGGTTAAAATTGGCAAAAAACACACACATTTCTTCACACAGGGTCGTGGGGTGAGACAGGGATGCAGCTTAAGCCCCACCCTCTTCAACATATATATCAACGAATTGGCGCGGGCACTAGAACAGTCTGCAGCACCCGGCCTCACCCTACTAGACTCTGAAGTCAAATGTCTACTGTTTGCTGATGATCTGGTGCTTCTGTCACCAACCAAGGAGGGCCTACAGCAGCACCTAGATCTTCTGCACAGATTCTGTCAGACCTGGGCCCTGACAGTAAATCTCAGTAAGACCAAAATAATGGTGTTCCAAAAAAGGTCCAGTCGCCAGGACCACAAATTCCATCTAGACACTGTTGCCCTAGAGCACACAAAAAACTATACATACCTCGGCCTAAACATCAGCGCCACAGGTAACTTCCACAAAGCTGTGAACGATCTGAGAGACAAGGCAAGAAGGGCATTCTATGCCATCAAAAGGAACATAAATTTCAACATACCAATTAGGATCTGGCTAAAAATACTTGAATCAGTCATAGAGCCCATTGCCCTTTATGGTTGTGAGGTCTGGGGTCCGCTCACCAACCAAGATTTCACAAAATGGGACAAACACCAAATTGAGACTCTGCATGCAGAATTCTGCAAAAATATCCTCCGTGTACAACGTAGAACACCAAATAATGCATGCAGAGCAGAATTAGGCCGATACCCACTAATTATCAAAATCCAGAAAAGAGCCGTTAAATTCTACAACCACCTAAAAGGAAGCGATTCCCAAACCTTCCATAACAAAGCCATCACCTACAGAGAGATGAACCTGGAGAAGAGTCCCCTAAGCAAGCTGGTCCTAGGGCTCTGTTCACAAACACAAACACACCCCACAGAGCCCCAGGACAACAGCACAATTAGACCCAACCAAATCATGAGAAAACAAAAAGATAATTACTTGACACATTGGAAAGAATTAACAAAAAAACAGAGCAAACTAGAATGCTATTTGGCCCTAAACAGAGAGTACACAGTGGCAGAATACCTGACCACTGTGACTGACCCAAACTTAAGGAAAGCTTTGACTATGTACAGACTCAGCGAGCATAGCCTTGCTATTGAGAAAGGCCGCCGTAGGCAGACATGGCTCTCAAGAGAAGACAGGCTATGTGCTCACTGCCCACAAAATGAGGTGGAAACTGAGCTGCACTTCCTAACCTCCTGCCCAATGTATGACCATATTAGAGAGACATATTTCCCACAGATTACACAGATCCACAAAGAATTTGAAAACAAATCCAATTTTGATAAACTCCCATATCTACTGGGAGAAATTCCACAGTGTGCCATCACAGCAGCAAGATTTGTGACCTGTTGCCACAAGAAAAGGGCAACCAGTGAAGAACAAACACCATTGTAAATACAACCCATATTTATGCTTATTTATTTTAACTTGTGTGCTTTAACCATTTGTACATTGTTACAACACTGTATATATATAATATAACATTTGTAATGTCTTTATTGTTTTGAAACTTCTGTATGTGTAATGTTTACTGTTAATTTGTATTGTTTATTTCACTTTTGTATAATATCTACCTCACTTGCTTTGGCAATGTTAACACATGTTTCCCATGCCAATAAAGCCCCTTGAATTGAATTGAATTGAGAGAGAGAGGAGGGGTATAGATAGAGTGAGGAGGGATATAGAGAGAGAGAAAATAACCACACTGCTCAGACAAAATCCAATAAATGTATTTGATACATACCCAGTTTAAAGCAGGTATTAAAAGGTACATTAATCAATATTGAACAAGAACAATGAAAATAGTCAAAAATAACAAGTAGCAGCAGAGATAGATGATGTGGTATTATTTATTATTTAACCTTTATTTAACCAGGCACCATAACACTGCACACCTGGCAACCCATCATTATGTACACCTGGCAACCCATGATTATGCGCACACCTGGCAACGACAACACAGCATTGCAGCAACACATGAAAAAAAAAAAACATGGTAGCAGACCAACATGGTAGAAGCATGCACAACATGGTAGTAGCACAACATGGTAGCAGACCAACATGGTAGCAGACCAACATGGTAGCAACACAACATGGAAGCAGACCAACATGGTAGTAGCACAACATGGTAGCAGCACAACATGGTAGCAGCACAACATGGTAGCAGCACAACATGGTAGCAACACAACATGGCAACATGGTAGCAGCACAACATGGTAGCAGACCAACATGGTAGTAGCACAACATGGTAGCAGCACAACATGGTAGCAGCACAACATGGTAGCAGACCAACATGGTAGAAGAACAACATGGTAGCAGCACAACATGGTAGCAACACAACATGGTAGCAGCCCAACATGGTAGAAGAACAACATGGTAGCAGCACAACATGGTAGCAGCACAACATGGTAGCAGAACAACATGGTAGCAGCACAACATGGTAGCAGAACAACATGGTAGCAACACAACATGGTAGCAACACAACATGGTAGCAGCACAACATGGTAGCAACACAACATGGTAGCAGCACAACAGATGGTACCAACATTATTGGATACCGCTTGCCAGACAGTAACAGATTGAACGGTCCGTGGCTCAACAGCCCCGTCGATGTGGATGGGGTTCTACTCTTCCCTCTTTCTCCTGTAGTCCACGACCAGCTCCTTAGTTTTGCTGCCATTCGGGGAGAGGCTGTTTCCCTTGCACCACTGTGCCAGGGCTCTAACTTCCTCTCTGTAGTCTCGTTGCTGATCAGGCCCAACACCGTTGTGTTGTCGGTAAACTCATTGATGGTGTTGGAGTCGTAATGTGTGTGTGGTCACCCAGTTGTGGGTGAACAGGGAGTACAGGAGGGGGCTAAGCACGCACCCTTGGGGGGTCCCTGTGTTGATGCTCAGCATTGCAGAGGTATTGTTGCCTATCCTTACCTCCTGTGCCTATGTCTGCGAATAGTCATTTTTGGGACAACATCGTCTATGCATTTCCTGATGAACCCCGTGACTGAGTCTGTATACTCGTTGAAGTTATTGTCGGAGGCGAGCCGGAACATTTTCCAACATAGATTCTGATTGGTCAGACCAGCGTTGAACAGATCTTACCACGGCTACTTCTTGCTTTAATTTCTGCTTGTAGACTGGCAGAAGCAGAATGGAGGCGTGGTCTGATTTGCAAGAAGGGTGGTGAAGGAGGGCTATGTATCCGTCTCGGAATGGAGAATAACAATGATCCAACGTATTTTTACAGCGAGTGAGTTGTCTTGATGGAATTTTCGGAGAACTTTCCTTCTATTTTTTTTATTTTTTTAACTCCCCGGCAACAACGAATGTGGCCTTGGGATATGCTGATTCCAATTTGTCCTGTGTAATTCCTTGATTGCCAGCGTGTCATCAGCTTAGCCGTGAAACAAACAGCTGTGAATTCTCTCAGGAGATAATGGGGGTCGGCATTTGAACGTGCGGTATTTCAGGTTGGAGGACCAGAAAGTCTAATCATGAGTTGTTGGTTATTTAAACATTCTTCTCTGCCTTTCTTTTCCCCACAGTTTTTTTTCCTGTCTGTACAGAAAACCCAGAATGCAGTGCAGAAAGTAGTCAATCACAACTTTTTCCCACTGAGCTTTGTCGATAGTGCCCACACACACACACACACACACACACACACACCCACACCCACACCCACACCCACACACACACACACACACACACACTTTTTTTTTTAAAGCCGCGGTAGCAAGGATTATCTATCTACGCTTCCTGAGCAGCTCATGTTATAGATAGAAGCAGACCAATCAGAACTCATCTCTTGGGATGTCCAACCCATCCATTATCTCAGCCAATCATAGCTAGCGGGAAGGTTCCTTCCATTTTCCGTAGCTAATTAGGCTCGTAATTTAACAATTGTATTCGTATTTACATATTGGCATACAAGTTTATAGCTAATAATTATAATAATATATTTATCTGAACACTTTCTATTTTTGATATTGCTACTATGCAAATAACGCAAGTAACCATTTCACTGTACTGTTTTCACTGTACACCTTGTGTATCATGTTGCATGGGATAAATAAACTTGTATTTTATTTTATATAGAGTGTATTTACCAGAGACGGTAATGTGAAGTACAACATGATTTGAGTGTATTTCTACCTGGAGTTGTTCCTTATTGTGGGCTACTACTTTTACCACTTTTAGTCTTGAAATCTTTGATTGTTTACTACACTACCGTACTCACTCTGTTTACTACACTACCGTACTCACTATGTTTACTACACTACCGTACTCACTATGTTTACTACACTACCGTACTCACTCTGTTTAGTACACTACCGTACTCACTCTGTTTACTACACTACCGTACTCACTCTGTTTACTACACTACCGTACTCACTCTGTTTACTACACTACCGTACTCACTCTGTTTAGTACACTACCGTACTCACTCTGTTTACTACACTACCGTACTCACTCTGTTTACTACACTACCGTACTCACTCTGTTTACTACACTACCGTACTCACTCTGTTTACTACACTACCGTACTCACTCTGTTTACTACACTACCGTACTCACTCTGTTTACTACACTACTCACTCTGTTTACTACACTACCGTACTCACTCTGTTTACTACACTACTCACTCTGTTTACTACACTACCGTACTCACTCTGTTTACTACACTACCGTACTCACTCTGTTTACTACACTACTCACTCTGTTTACTACACTACCGTACTCACTCTGTTTACTACACTACTCACTCTGTTTACTACACTACCGTACTCACTCTGTTTACTACACTACCGTACTCACTCTGTTTACTACACTACTCACTCTGTTTACTACACTATCGTACTCACTCTGTTTAGTACACTACCGTACTCACTCTGTTTACTACACTACCGTACTCACTCTGTTTACTACACTACCGTACTCACTCTGTTTACTACACTACCGTACTCACTCTGTTTACTACACTACCGTACTCACTCTGTTTAGTACACTACCGTACTCACTCTGTTTACTACACTACCGTACTCACTCTGTTTACTACACTACCGTACTCACTCTGTTTACTACACTACCGTACTCACTCTGTTTACTACACTACTCACTCTGTTTACTACACTACCGTACTCACTCTGTTTACTACACTACTCACTCTGTTTACTACACTACCGTACTCACTCTGTTTACTACACTACCGTACTCACTCTGTTTACTACACTACCGTACTCACTCTGTTTACTACACTACTCACTCTGTTTACTACACTACCGTACTCACTCTGTTTACTACACTACCGTACTCACTCTGTTTACTACACTACCGTACTCACTCTGTTTACTACACTACCGTACTCACTCTGTTTACTACACTACCGTACTCACTCTGTTTACTACACTACCGTACTCACTCTGTTTACTACACTACCGTACTCACTCTGTTTACTACACTACTCACTCTGTTTACTACACTACCGTACTCACTCTGTTTACTACACTACCGCACTCACTCTGTTTACTACACTACCGTACTCTCTCTGTTTACTACACTACTCACTCTGTTTACTACACTACCGTACTCACTCTGTTTACTACACTACCGTACTCACTCTGTTTACTACACTACCGTACTCACTCTGTTTACTACACTACTCACTCTGTTTACTACACTACTCACTCTGTTTACTACACTACTCACTCTGTTTACTACACTACTCACTCTGTTTACTACACTACTCACTCTGTTTACTACACTACTCACTCTGTTTACTACACTACTCACTCTGTTTACTACACTACTCTCTGTTTACTACACTACTCACTCTGTTTACTACACTACTCACTCTGTTTACTACACTACTCACTCTGTTTACTACACTACCGCACTCTGTTTACTACACTACTCACTCTGTTTACTACACTACTCACTCTGTTTACTACACTACCGCACTCACTCTGTTTACTACACTACCGTACTCACTCTGTTTACTACACTACCGTACTCACTATGTTTACTACACTACTCACTCTGTTTACTACACTACTCACTCTGTTTACTACACTACCGCACTCTGTTTACTACACTACTCACTCTGTTTACTACACTACTCCCTCTGTTTACTACACTACCGTAGTCACTCTGTTTACTACACTACCGTACTCACTCTGTTTACTACACTACTCACTCTGTTTACTACACTACTCACTCTGTTTACTACACTACCGCACTCTGTTTACTACACTACTCACTCTGTTTACTACACTACTCCCTCTGTTTACTACACTACCGTAGTCACTCTGTTTACTACACTACCGCACTCACTCTGTTTACTACACTACCGTACTCACTCTGTTTACTACACTACCGTACTCACTCTGTTTACTACACTACCGTACTCACTCTGTTTACTACACTACACTACTCACTCTGTTTACTACACTACTCACTCTGTTTACTACACTACTCACTCTGTTTACTACACTACTCACTCTGTTTACTACACTACTCACTCTGTTTACTACACTACCGTACTCACTCTGTTTACTACACTACCGTACTCACTCTGTTTCATGTTGCACATGACCTCATGTGAATCCTTAAAGAGATGGGTGTGGCTAAGGCTTAAGAGGGTGTGAACGATACTGAACGGGTGTAGACAAAGAAGAGCTCTCCAGTAGGTGTACCAAAACATTCAAAGGCCATTTTTTCAAAAGTGGGGTTACAAGTTTATCAACTTGACTTTTGCATTGTTCCTCAACTACAGTGTATGATGTACTATTTTGTAGCTTTGAGTCTACTTTTATCCAATGTTAAAAATACCATTTAAAATGTTGCTACATAACAACCAAATCGAGACGGGCAGTCTCATACAGTACCAGTCAAAAGTTTGGACACACCTACTCATTCCAGGGTTCTTCTTTTTTTGTACTATTTTCTACATTGTGCAAGAATGTGCAAAAACTGTCATCAAGGCAAAGGGTGGCTACTTTGAAGAATCTAAAACCTAAGATATATTTTGATTTGTTTAACACTTTTTTTGGTTACTACATGATTCCATATGTGTTATTTCATAGTGTTGATGTCTTCACTATTATTCTACAATGTAGAAAATAGTATAAATAAAGAAAAACCCTTAAATGAGTAGGTGTGTCCAAACTTTTGACTGGTACTGTAAGTTTACAATGTCAAAGCAAGTGAAATAAACAAAAATGAACACTAAAAAATTACACTCATAAGAGTTTCAAAAAGAAAAGAGAGACATTTCAAATGTTATATTATTTTATAGTGTTATAACAATGTGCGAATAGTTGAAGGGAAAATAAATAAACAGAAAAATATAGCTGGTATTTTGTTTGGTTGCTCTTTGGCAACAGGTTAAAAAATATTATTCTGTAATGTCACACTATGTTATTTCACCTAATAGATAAGGGAGTTTATCAAAATGTTATTTGCTTTTGAATTCTATGTGGGTCTGTGTAATCTGAGGGAAATATGTGTCTCTAAAATGGTAATTTTGGTTAGGATGTGCAGCTGTTGTTGGAAGTCCAACTAGGCCTCACAGTCTCACTGCAGAATTAGACGTTTATCCAAGTTCCTCCAAAATGTCAAATTCCAAAGTTGCTCGAAAGGTGAAATTTAAAAGGGTTAAGGTTTTGGATAGGGTTAAAACGTAACATGTAGGCTCTCATTCCGAACCCACAGGACAGTAGATCTCCAGGAAGAGGATTGGACTGATAACATACAGGACGGTAGATCTCCAGGAAGAGGGTTGGACTGTAAACCTACATGACAGTAGATCTCCTGGAAGAGGGTTGGACTGATAACCTACAGGACAGTAGATCTCCAGGAAGAGGATTGGACTGAAAACCTACAGGACAGTAGATCTCCAGGAAGAGGATTGGGCTGTAAACCTACAGGACAGTAGATCTCCAGGAAGAGGGTTGGACTGATAACCTACAGGACAGTATATCTCCAGGAAGAGGATTGGGCTGTAAACCTACAGGACAGTAGATCTCCAGGAAGAGGATTGGGCTGTAAACCTACAGGACAGTAGATCTCCAGGAAGAGGATTGGGCTGTAAACCTACAGGACAGTAGATCTCCAGGAAGAGGGTTGGGCTGTAAACCTACAGGACAGTAGATCTCCAGGAAGAGGATTGGGCTGTAAACCTACAGGACAGTAGATCTCCAGGAAGAGGGTTGGACTGTAAACCTACAGGACAGTAGATCTCCAGGAAGAGGGTTGGACTGTAAACCTACAGGACAGTAGATCTCCAGGAAGAGGGTTGGACTGTAAACCTACAGAACAGTAGATCTCCAGGAAGAGGGTTGGGCTGTAAACCTACAGGACAGTAGATCTCCAGGAAGAGGATTGGACTGAAAACCTACAGGACAGTAGATCTCCAGGAAGAGGGTTGGACTGTAAACCTACAGGACAGTAGATCTCCAGGAAGAGGATTGGACTATAAACCTACAGGACAGTAGATCTCCAGGAAGAGGATTGGGCTGTAAACCTACAGGACAGTAGATCTCCAGGAAGAGGGTTGGACTGTAAACCTACAGGACAGTAGATCTCCAGGAAGAGGATTGGACTGAAAACCTACAGGACAGTAGATCTCCAGGAAGAGGGTTGGACTGTAAACCTACA
>NW_024059105.1:0-2500 GCF_016432855.1 Salvelinus namaycush | reverse complement strand
TTATCGCCATGTATTATCATCATGTATTATCATCATGTATTATCATCATGTATTATCATCATGTATTATCATCATGTATTATCATCATGTATTATCTCTCTATCATCATGTATTATCATCATGTATTATCATCATGTACTATCATCATGTATTATCATCATGTATTATCACCATGTATTATCATCATGTATTATCATCATGTATTATCATCATGTATTATCATCATGTATTATCATCATGTATTATCTCTCTATCATCATGTATTATCATCATGTATTATCATCATGTATTATCATCATGTATTATCATCATGTATTATCACCATGTATTATCATCATGTATTATCATCATGTATTATCATCATGTTTTATCATCATGTATTATCATCATGTATTATCATCACGTATTATCATCACGTATTATCATCATGTATTATCTCTCTATCATCATGTATTATCACCATGTATTATCATCATGTATTATCACCATGTATTATCATCATGTATTATCATCATGTATTATCACCATGTATTATCATCATGTATTATCATCATGTATTATCATCATGTATTATCACCATGTATTATCACCATGTATTATCACCATGTATTATCATCATGTTTTATCATCATGTATTATCATCATGTATTATCATCACGTATTATCATCACGTATTATCATCATGTATTATCTCTCTATCATCATGTATTATCACCATGTATTATCATCATGTATTATCATTATGTATTATCACCATGTATTATCATCATGTATTATCATCATGTATTATCACCATGTATTATCATCATGTATTATCATCATGTATTATCACCATGTATTATCACCATGTATTATCACCATGTACTATCATCATGTATTATCACCATGTATTATCACCATGTATTATCATCATGTACTATCATCATGTATTATCATCATGTGTTATCATCATGTATTATCATCATGTATTATCATCATGTATTATCATGTATTATCACCATGTATTATCATCATGTATTATCATCATGTATTATCATGTATTATCACCATGTATTATCATCATGTATTATCATCATGTATTATCATGTATTATCACCATGTATTATCATCATGTATTATCACCATGTATTATCATAATGTACTATCATCATGTAGTATCATCATGTACTATCATCATGTACTATCATCATGTATTATCATCATGTATTATCGCCATGTATTATCATCATGTATTATCGTCATGTATTATCATCACGTATTATCATCATGTATTATCATCATGTATTATCATGTATTATCATCATGTATTATCACCATGTATTATCATCATGTATTATCATCATGTATTATCATCATGTATTATCATCATGTATTATCATCATGTATTATCATCACGTATTATCATCATGTATTATCATCATGTATTATCATCATGTATTATCATGTATTATCACCATGTATTATCATCATGTATTATCATCATGTATTATCATGTATTATCACCATGTATTATCATCATGTATTATCATCATGTATTATCATCATGTACTATCATCATGTATTATCATCATGTATTATCATCATGTATTATCATCATGTATTATCATCATGTATTATCATCACGTATTACCATCATGTATTATCATCATGTATTATCATCATGTATTATCATGTATTATCACCATGTATTATCATCATGTATTATCACAATGTATTATCATCATGTATTATCATCATGTATTATCATCATGTATTATCATCATGTATTATCATCATGTATTATCATCACGTATTATCATCATGTATTATCTCTCTATCATCATGTATTATCACCATGTATTATCATCATGTATTATCATCATGTGTTATCATCATCATGTATTATCATCATGTACTATCTCTCTATCATCATGTATTATCATCATGTATTATCATCATGTGTTATCATCATCATGTATTATCATCATGTACTATCTCTCTATCATCATGTATTATCATCATGTATTATCACCATGTATTATCACCATGTACTATCATCATGTATTATCACCATGTATTATCACCATGTGTTATCATCATGTATTATCATCACGTATTATCATCATGTATTATCACCATGTGTTATCATCATCATGTATTATCATCATGTATTATCACCATGTATTATCACCACGTACTATCATCATGTATTATCATCATGTACTATCATCATGTATTATCATCATGTACTATCACCATGTATTATCATCATGTATTATCATCATGTATTATCACCAGGTATTATCACCATGTACTATCATCATGTATTATCACCATGTATTATCACCATGTGTTATCATCATGTATTATCATCACGTATTATCATCATGTATTATCACCATGTGTTATCATCATCATGTATTATCATCATGTATTATCACCACGTACTATCATCATGTATTATCATCATGTACTATCATCATGTATTATCATCATGTACTATCGCCATGTATTATCACCA